>NW_022682691.1:201781-230638 GCF_011630105.1 Anneissia japonica | reverse complement strand
GTTTAATACTAGAATGGGTATGCGCGCATGCTCTTCTCACAAATCGGGACCTCCACTAATTGGGTGCTGGTATGGTATCTATAATCGCCAATTTCACTTAGCGTTTTAAATAAATTTGCAGACATTACCCTTATGCCAATACCTAGCATCAACTATACCATACAGTGTCAGTACCTAAGTTATTTTTATTTCAATAGCAGACGGAGCTATTGCGAAATGTTAACTGTCTGCCATTGAATGCATTGCTCATCCCCCTCCGACTCCGAATTGAAAATTGACTCGATGCGAAAATATAAGCATGAAATGTAATGAAATAAATAAACGGACATACAAAATGTAACAACAATTTCATAAAAATGTAGACTAGGCTACGTTGTGTAGTACTGTAAATATTGTATCAGTATTTTGGAGCTGTTGAATAGATTGCTCGAACCCCTCCGACTCGAAATGACCATTTTGCTATTGCGCTGAATGTTAGAATACTGTACTCCTATTTTTAATGCATTGCTCATTCCGTCTGACTCCGAATTATTCACTCGATGCTCGAAACGTTAGTATGAGCTTGAAAACGTAATGAAATGTAAAATAGACCTACTATGCAACAACACTATTTTATAAAAATGTAGCCTACAGGTCAGTATTCCGGAGCTGTTGAATAAATTGTTCAAACCCCCGACTGGAAAGCGGCTAGCAGTAGCAGCAGCATGAAGAGAAAGGATCACGTAGGCTAGGCCTCCTGTTCTACAAAAGCAGAAAGTGAGTAGGCTAGGCCATTAATAATGGTACTACTGTACCATATACTAAATGATATGTGTAGCCCATTCGTTTTATTTATAGACCCATTTGTAGAACAAGTGCTTCTTGGGATTAATAATAATTGTGTGAATATTTGGCTGCATTGAAACTTTCACGACACGTCCGTCGTATCGTAGCGATCCGTGAGTTGACTACTCTATCTACTCGTCTGGCTTTGCTTAGCTAGAACTAGTTGTACCTAGTAGGGCCTAGTTAGAATCCCTATATCTATAAATTGAAGCTATGCATTTTAAAAAAAACATTCCCTGTGCAAACCGCATAGTCAACACGTGAATTTATAGTAGAAATACAATGTAAACGTTAGACGCGTTACTCGCGTTTTCACACATGGTTAACTTTCAGATGGGAGTCACGCCTACCAAGTTAATGAGCATATTCGTGATCATTAAACGCCGTTTAACACTCAGACGCGTCCAACGCATTTCTGTCGTTTTGAATATTTTGGACATCACGCCTTATTTAATAGCCGCACACGACCACTCAGCTGGTGGTAAATTTATTTTGATTTGTTATTTTGATTTGTTTATCATTGTTCATGTTCTCGTTCAATTCTTGAAAGTTATTTATTGAAATTTTGTAATCAATGCTGTTTCATTCCCGACTAAAGGCGATCTCCTTTACATAATGTAATTCTTTGCTCAAATGCCTAAACTTGTAATAATGGTGCATGGAGGAAAAATATATATGTAATATATGTAGTAAAAATAACCGTAGTACAGTATCTTAAGTCTGGGCATCATATAGTGATATACAGTACTAATATATTATAAAAGCATAGTACAAATATAAAGGTATAAATATAGAACTGTAGTTATATAGTGTCTGAACATCATATAGTAAAATCAAGGACTGTAATCAGATGACATATAATAATAAAATAGCATGATGATATGCAAATGATATTCATGACATCATCACCTTCTTACTTCATCATCACCATAGAGATAAGACTTTAATAAGTGAAAGTAGGTGTTTTTTAACTCTGTTATAACTCAATTGTTATATTTAATTCAACTTTCTTTTTCAACATTAACAATTTCAATAATAAACTTTATTCTTTTTCAACTGTGTTGTAGTCTCCCTTATTTTCGTCTATGTATCTTTCAAACATTTCTGTTAGGAATGAAGCTTGTTCTTCGTTAAAGCTATATCTAGCATTATCATTTACATCGTTTTCTTGTAAGGTTTCTAATATTTGGTCTAATGGATTTTCAACATCAACATTTTCTTCAACATTTTCAACAAATTTGAACTTTTTAAAACTACCAAGGTATCTTGTTTAAAACGTTTTTTAGCCGATTCGTTCAAGGTTTCCTGTTCTTTTATTATTGCACTGTTGGCCTTCTCTATTTGTTCTTTAAACACTTTTTCAAGTATTTCGTCCATTATTGTACCTGCATAGATTATTCTACTCAGTTCGTTATCAAAATACATATTCATATGTGGCATTTTCTATTTCATCTCTATCCACTCGAACCTTCTTTCTAACCCTGCCAGTTTCTTTTATCGCATTCGATCAGAGTTGGGAAATTTTGATTGGATGTACATATTACCCACATAGGATTAACTTCTGGGCTGCTACTGTGTATTTTTACCGTAGTCTTTTCACCCCCACTTAGGTTCCAAATTGTCGATCCGTAGAAAAACAGTTGTTTCAGATTGTCGTTTTCCGTTCTGTATAGAAATTGCATGAACATTAAACTTATTCTTGTTATCAGGTTTACACCGTTTTTTATCAGATTTTCATTTACTTGCGTTACAGTTTCAATTTTATCGTGCAGTTTTGCATTGTTGTTACACTTAGTTAGATTTTTCAAGTCAAGTTGATCTACAAATAATTTTACAATTTTAAATTATTTTCTTTTTGAAGGTATTGTAGTATCGAATCTACCGTTATGTTCTCCTTATTTACAAGTTTGTTCACTACCCTGGTTAGGTTTTGCATGCTGGTGAGATTTTGAACGCTGAATTTTTTCGGCTCAGGCCTTTTGGCTTCTAGCTCGTGATTTTTAGGGCTGTTTTTAAGTATGTATTTTTTCCAAGCTTTCAAGTTTGTCACCGGCTTGCAATACCTATTCATCAACCTGACGCATTCGCAACCTAACGCAGTCAGAGCGTGTTCCAACATTCTTATGGCAAGTTTCTTTCTCATGTATATAGGTTTTCCGCCTTTCGTTTCTTCCGACGACAGTATGGCGTGTACATGTTTGCTGTCTGTCACGTAATCGTCGGGATCCTTGAAGGTTCCGAACTGCAATTTTATCGTTTTTTTGCCGTCGGTGCCATACCGTAAGTAGTTGTGTAGGTCTGCTCTTCGTAAGGTCTGATCAGCGCCGAATTGTTAGCCTGATTCGGTCCTAATCTTTTTAGGTCTATCGTGCAGGCATAGTACAGGTACCTTGCACGTTTGACTAGGGCATTAGTACCCAAGTCGTCGTTTGACATCTTTTTCCTAATCTCTATTGTACGGTTTGTAATACCAGTCGAACAGGTAGTATCTTAATACGTCGGCCAGACAGCCAAATTTCAATACCTTATTACACTCGGAGATTTTTTGTTAGCAATCTCCTTTCTGTTGTTTACGTTATCTTGTATTGGATCTAAGCTAATGAGTTCTTGCCAGTCGGCAAGTGCTAGGCTTAGGTCTAGCTGATGTTTCTTGTTCTGTTCCTGGCACTGTCTGCACCAGTGAGTCGGAGTGGCGTTTTCCAGCAGGTCTCTTGTGCTCTCTTGCGTTAGAGTGAATGTTTGATTGGTCGAGTCGTCCCAGGTCACAATGTCAGAGTCGGAGTCGGTTTCGCTTATTACAGTTACGGGTTGTTTTCTCTTAAGCTTTTTGTCTGTCGTCTTCGGTTCTGTCTGTTTTGTCTGTCTTCTTCAATTTTTTCGAATGCTTTTTTACATAAACGCTAACTATCTTAATAGATTGTTTGAATGTTTTCTATGATAGTGTCAATTTTTTTTTGTTTTTATTATTTCTAGTGATCTGTTTGCTTTTCTTCTTGATACGTCAGAGTAGTAGCCAGCTTCTAGGATTATCCATCCAATACCGTTTAAAAATTTAGTTTTTTTTCTTTGCTGGTAATTTTTTCAAAGTATTCTGTCAGTATTTTAGTAGTCGTCGATCCGTAGATCTGTCGTCTTTTTTGGTCTATTTTAATTTCTTCGATATTCTGTAAGATTCAATAAGGTACTTTTAATAATTGAGTTTAGACATATATTCATTTTTTTTCAACATATTTAATTCTAACATTTTTATAAATTCAACATTTTATATAACATAACATAACATTTCATTGTAAATTCGAAGTTCAGTAACGTAGTAATGTTCAATAACAAATCAAGTAAACGTTAGTCACATGCGAGCTGTTCTAGTTTTCGCTTTTTGTTTGTCAAGTTGTTTTACGATTCCTTGTAGATTAGTTCTGCAGTTTCTTCGTCGTCTTTTCTTTCGCTTCTTTCCTTTTCAAGCACAAATGTTAGTCGCTTTATTTCTCTCCTCATTTCCAGAACTTCTTCCTTCCGCATCGTTTATGATGTTATTCATTTCATTTCCCGTCGCCAGCATTTTATCGAGATTTTCATCCTTTTCAGCTGCTAGGCTTTCCAGTTTTTCCAAATTGTGTACAATTTCCACTTTCATTGCATCTTTAGCATTTGTAGTAGCTGTAGTTTTGTCCTTGCAACTGTTGTTCGACATTTTGCAATCGTGAATCTAGTACACTTGATAGAATATTCGAGTATTCGCTTAAATACGTTACGGCTGCTAGTAAACTTATGAATACTAATACTAACCAAAGTATTGTTGATAGTATAATGCAATCTCAACAGTCTTGTTTATCCATATATAGTAAAACGCGTTATATTTATTACTACAGATGACTTAAGATGTATATATTAGCATAACTCACCTAAATCACTACTGGCTCGTGGTCCAGGTGAAAGCTTCGGTTTGTATTATAGTAAACGTGTTATCAGTGCTATCGTCAAATCTCAAGTCACTTCACCTTTCAGTCTCTGGTTGGGACGGTGACGTCAACCCAGGGCGCAACGTCATAGGACATCATTGCACATGGGATCATGTGATCACCAGAACCTATTGATCAGGTGACTGCCAGCTGACTAGCACTACGCTCTTCCCCTATTTATTTTTTATTTGTTTTTGATGGGGGAGACGGTCCGGGTTGACATATTCCTGACTGGTTTGGCGCATTCCACTAAATGAATGTATGGGTGCAGAATCCACAGAATTCCTCTTCCTGTCAATTTTTTTTTTGTAACAAGAAACACCAAGAACATGCAGTCGTGGGGTAGAATTAAACCCCACAATTTAACATTAATTACCAAAAGGGGATGTGAAAATCCCGTTTAACTAGAACACCTTGTAACATATGTACATATTTTGAAATTTTAAATAAGTAAATTTAGAAATAAAAATGAGTGAATTGTTCTTAAATAGTGCACAATAATTCTGAGAACGGGCAAAGTTCGCCACCATGTAAACAGAACACAAACACTACGCTCATTTTAACATTGAGAGGGAACCATCACATGGTATTAAATGACATATAGCATAAGCAAAATTTAGAAAGAGGTTTGTTTACCTCTCATTTTCGTTCTTGGATTTTTTTCTTTTTCCTTAATTGTACGGATAAGAATAAAATAAGAAGTCAATGGTGGCAAAAATAAAATAACTGTAATATGCAGAAAAGAGAAGACATGGGGGTCTCCTAAATTTTGGGGTGGAGATATGATAATCTTCGAATTTTGGAAGCAGTTTCCATACTGTATCAAATATATTTATATATATATATAGATTAAAATTTGATTTTAATGATATTTTGACGCGCTGCAATAGTTTATATTGAAATCCCTTGCTTACTCGCAACGCCCAAGTAATTGAAGAAATGAAAAATGAAAATAAAAATACTCAGTCAGTAGTCCGGGGACTACAGCTCGCCATCATCCTCTTCATTCTCTTCTAGACAGCAAAGGGCCTCAAGGGCCCGTTCCCCTTCCCGTATGGCGGCGGGTAATAACTCCCTTCTCTTGGCCCGAGGACTCCTTTGAGAAGGTAAGGCTTCGTCTCTCACAGGAGAGACGGGTCGGCTTGGGTGGCGCCCCTGACTAGCGGAGGGTGGCCTTCGTGGTGTGACCGGTCTGGGTCCAGCTTGTCTGTCCACTGTGGTACCCCACCCCCGTGTCACACTCGCCCAACTTGACGTCAACCCCCGTTGGGATTGAGGACCTCCAGTTGTGGAACTGCCAGGTGTTACTGCAGCCGACCCCTGCTTGGGTCGTCGGGGTCTGCTAAAAGCAGAAACACCCTTCTCTGTCGTTTGTGCACGGGAGACCGCCCCAGAAGTGGGTCTGTGCACCGCTGACCGATTTAGACCCTGGTTGGGGTCGTCCCTTGACGGGTTTATAGAACAGACCATTAGCTTGCTGGTTCAAACCGCTGCCGAAACGACGATTCAACAGCAGCAGAGCGTTAGGGTCCACCCTTGCCGTCAAGAAAAGGAGGCACCTAGTATGCAGCAACGCACTAGGTGTTCTGACTGGCTCCAACGAGTAGTCAGTAACTCCAAGGGGAGGCGACCTGCGGCTCTCTGCATCAGTACCATCATCCTTCTCAACCTAGGAGTGAAGTTCACTCTAGGCCGAATATAAGAGCTGGCATTGATGAGGTCCATAGCGCCCTCCACTGTCCTGTTCGTACCAGGTACCAGCCGGACCAGCTGACAGATGTAACTCCAACAAGCTCTGGAGCTTGCAACCCCAAAGTCATTGGACGCCTCCGTGCAAAACACGGGAACATGCCGGGCCAAGTGGTTCTTGGGGTTATCTTCAACCCTCCCACACCCTGTCACCGGGCATGCGAACGGGCGTCTGGGCCGAGGCCTAGGCACACGTGCTGCAGTAGCCTCACCTCCATTGAAGTAGTCCACTGCAGCACCGCCCGAAGCGGTATGCTCATGTGCAACAGCAGTTGCACCCCTTTGGGATGGTCCCGCTGCTGCGGCGCCACTCGGAGCGGCGTAATGATTCAGTGCAGTGGCTTTCTCACCCACGAGGGATGGTCTAGCTACTGCGGCGCCACTTGAGGTGGCGTTACAGTTTTCGGAGAACAGACTAGCTGCTCCCGCCAAAGCAGCTGTCGCCTTCCTCCGTCTGGCGGGCAGCCGAGGCTGTTTCTCAGTCCTTTCGGGCTGATTCGCCGGGAACCCTCGTGGGTTTCCAGCAGCAGCTGGCCCTGCCTGTGGCCCCGGAGGGTCCTCATTTGCATCAGGCATTTTTGCTGCTTGGCTGGCTGCCTCATTGCCCCCTGCTTGAACTGAACGTCGACCCCGCCAAAACGTGGGTTGGCCAGCTGCTGTTTCTGCTGGTCAATTTCTTTCTTCTTTCTTTCTTTCTTTCATTATCCTTTAATACAAGGCCATTACAAAAATCTTTTGACTTATCTTCAAAATTAATGGTATCAAATCTAGTGTAAAATTTATTGAGGGAATCAGCAAGGCTTTTGTCATTAAATCCAGGAAGCATCTGGAATGATAAACCCAAGGTTTATCATTAGGAAAGAGTTTAACCTGTTTGCAAGGAATAGTGATTTCTTCACAGAATGCAATATAAGAAGAAACAGTTTCGGTCAGTTCATCTATGTCTTTCGCTGATTCAATGAAAATGTCCCAATTGGTAGCGTCAAGGCAACCTTGTAACCTCTGGTTGTACAAGTAACATACTGCCTATAATTTGGTAAAACACGATTCAGACGACAGTGGTTGAAATCACCGAGTACAAAGACAGGGCTATTCGGAGAACGGACAGAAGAAGCATTCACTTGTTCAGCAATATAATCAGCCGCTCTTACGGCGTTTCCGTCTGGAGGGATGTAGACAACTAGCACCTTAATGCAGCCAAATTCCCTTGGTAGGTAATAAGGTCGAAGGGACACAGAAAGGAGTTCAACATCTGGGGTGCACTCTTTATTATAGACAGTAATGTCAGAACACCAACGTTTATTTACGTAGCAGCATATACCTCCACCTTTGGTTTTATTAGAATCCAAGGAACGATCACTTCTGACAATCGAGAATCCTTCGAGAACAACCGAGTTATCATCCACATTATCTCCTAACCAACTTTCGGTAAAACAAAACAAGTTGGTATCCTGGAGAGCACGGTCATATTTTACTAACGCATTTAATTCATCAAGTTTGTTACATAATGATCTGACATTGGAGAGAACGATAGAAGGTAAGGGAAGTCGGTTAGGTCTCCTACGTAAACGCTGCTTAACACCTCCCCTTTTTCCTCGTTTGCGTCGTTTAGCAAATGCTTTTTGTTCGGTATTGTTATAGTAGCACCTGGTCAATTCCATAGGAATTCCACTAACAGTCGATTCACAGCAGGCGTTGGTGTATTGTAAGCCATACAAAACATCACGAGAGTACGACAGAGAGCCACCATGTACAAAATAAGCTGATGGTGAAACTAGGCTTAGGCTGCAAACCAGTAATTGCAACAGAGTACAGCACAAAAAATTCGGAAAAACAGACTTACACCACATCTTCAATATTTAAACAGCAGACTACATAAAAAAATTCATTCAGAGGACCAAACAATCAAGACGAAATAGCAAAAGTTAGAGCAAATGTAGTGTACAGGAGTTGCGTGTATAGGACAGCGCCACTAACCATTACCATAACATGGTAATAATAACATTTTTAACTTTAATATAAACATGGTATGGTAACATAACTTTTTTTTTAAACATTTTATGCATTTTGGAACTGGTCGTCAAGGTTAATTCTAATGTCTTTCTGTGTAGCCATAGTGGAGCATCTTTCCCTTTCAATTTTTGCTCTTTTGGTATCTTCGCACCTTCTCGTATTTACGATTCTCTGTTGGTGTGTGTGATACTTTTCGCATATGATACAGTGTTCCTGTGGAGCATGTATTGGCTTACAGCGTTCGTTGTGGATCGCTCTATTCAATTTGTCATTGTCCATAATCTGGCTATGGCATCTTGCCTCAGCCCTGTAGACTATTCTCGTAGGCTACCACTCTTGTTAGCATGAAGTAGGCTTTTTGTTCTAACACATCATGGGCATCTTCTTGCCTATCCATCCTGTCGACGTAGTCTTTTACATCGCTTTGTAAGTTATGTAATATCTTTTGGTCTTCGTGACTCTCCAACAACATCTCGTACTTTATTTTGTACGAGTTTCTAGATCTTGTTGCCTCTCTCATCACGTCATGAACTTCCTGCACATTTTTTCCAATGTTTGCAAGTTTTTGTCTTCATATTCTGCTGTATTAGCAGTGTATTTCAACATGTTACAGAGTTGTTGGCTAATGGTAACTACCCTTTTAGGGAGCCTCGCAAAATAAAGCGTATACCCGTCTACAACGCGTGGTTGGGGATTAAAACCTTTTTGCATTGCCAACGAGTGGTTCAAGATACTAATAAAAAATGTTTGACGATTCCATTTCGCGAATTAGGGTTCGTTTTCCGACGTTTTTAATCTACTTGTTTGCGTCGGTTTATCTCGTGATTTTGATGTACTGTAATTTATTGACAAGCCTCTTTTCTATGTTTTGTCATAAGTTTCATTCATTATTATGAATTAATTTTAATACCATATCCTGTCATTTGTTAATGAGCTGTATCAAGAGCAACAAGAAATTCAATTACACAGCCTAAGCTGTGAATGTTACACACAATTGACAGGGTACAGATATGAAAGATATGGGTCTATGCTGAACAAATTTCCTTTGTTACCATGAGTGACAAGTCCATTTCATTATCTGCTACAGCATCAATAAACCCAGTGTAGTCTTCATCAACTGATGGAAACTTGTCTCTAATGACCCACACAGTGCATGATGGAATGACCCTTCTGTCACGTTTTTTCAGCCTGTTTTACACCCACCAAATGAAGCAGCGATAGCCAATATGTCGATAGTTCCTACAAGAAAGAATTCAGAGTATTATTCTTACATTATTCAAAAACAAATTAAATTATTAGGCCCCATAAAAAAAAATTATTAGTTTATCACCCTATCAAAGAATAAAAACTGATTAGGGAGGAAATCAAATTTATATTCAAAAAACATGTTTTTGTTGTACTGTACCAATAAACATATTTGCAAGAAATCCTGAGCTTTTCAAGTTGAAAAAGATGGAAAAATTACCTTTGGAAATAAAAAATATATGTTGATTGAAAAAAAAAAAATCAGAATTTCCCCAAAAACAATGAGTGAGGGGGTGATAAACTAATATTTTTTTTTAATGGGGCCTTAATATTGGTATTAAATTAATGATGATCTTTAAAAGGTTAGGGTGCCGGTTGGAATCGGCCCCACACTAACCATCACCTTAGGAAGTTGGTGTAAAGCTGGCCACACTGATCATATTTATTGAAAATATTTAATAGTGTATTTAAACATCATTGTAACAAAGTCCCTATTCAAATTTATTGCAAAGTGTGGTGCAACAATACCCAGTCTAAACAGTTATTTGAATAGAATTAATTATTTCACTAATACATTATATAGTATTTTATCATAATTGCAATAAAACAATTACTTTAAAAATTAGATGTAAAGACTCTTTAATAGTTCAATAACAATTAGTATAGCAAAGACTTGTTTGTTTACCAAGCTTTTCTAATGTAATAATAAGCCCAGGTATTTTAACAATGAAATGACTGGATATTTTACCCTGTCATCTGCGGAAATCACACATTGACCTTCAACATCAATTGTATTGTATATTTGAGGTATGTACTGTCAGCAGGGAGTTGGACCTAGTGAGCAGATAGTTACTAGTATTGCGCAGATGATGCCAAATTTGCACTGGAATCGCCGGAAAAATACTAACTTCTGCATATATACATTGGTTATATAATAACATTAGATCAAAGCTTAATTTTCGGCAAAATATGCGCGGAAATCAGCCCATATTGAAGGCCGAATGTTTGGGTAGAGGATCGCATTCGGATAGCCTATTCCATGCACAGTTCATTAAATTGTAAATAGGCCCCTACTGTCCTTCTTAGGCTTGTGTGTGTCTAATGCTGGAAATAATTTATGACAGTTTGTTATGACTTAGGGCCTATAGATAGGGTACGTAGATTAAATACTACGCCCAGCCTAATATCACTATTATTTATAGTACTTATGCCAGGTTTGGATTGTCTAGGCTAGGGCCCTACGCCTAGGTAGGCTTCCAAGCAGGCCCTAGGTAAACAAACAATATGGATGGTGGTTGGGTAACAACCTGTTATTAAGCTCATCGTAACACCACTTCTAAAATCTCCTTGTCCAAACAGACCTTTTTGAAGGATTCATTCTTCAAAATGCAATCGACGTCTGTCATCTTTTCACTGAAATCCTCTCCCTAATGGCAATGTAAAGTTTTAAAAATACCTTTCTAGAATTACTTGTCTATAGTTTTAATGGTAATGGGTCATCACGACAGTTTCAGTGTAATTTTGTGTACTTTGAAGTGACGCTGATCATACAACACACGGCAACCAAATAATCAGCGTTACAGCAACAAGGCATTCTTTTTCTTTCGGCATAGGCTTGCAGTTTCCACTTCTGCACCAGTCAGTATTATTTAACCTGCTAAGCCTAGGCCTACTACTACTACTACTACTAGAAGGCTGTCGTTGAAATTGCTGTTGTTGCTGCTGTTGTTGTGGATCCTGTTGTAGAACAGGTTCAAAGGCATAAGCATTTCTTCTCTGTTTTTCTCTCTCTCGTCTTATATTAAAATTTTCCGCCATAACGCATCAAAGACCCTTTCAGTTTTTCTCTCGCGATGATTTCCTTGTACGTCTCGACAGTTATCAACCTATATAAATGAAAAGAGCGGCCAAATTCACGTCGGAATATCTAAAATTTGACTCGATTTTTTACTCATTAAAATGATAATGAAATTCAAAGGCTAAACTCAATGTTTATAATGTTGATCATAGGGATCACCATCGAGTTGATACCATGTAGAGTTTGCTAGGCTCCACAGGTTAATTCATTACTACTTAAACTACCCTAGTAATTAGAAGACTAATAATAGAGCCCAGGCCCGTAACTCACCATTTTCCGTATTCAGGAATGTCCGTCTGAATCGTATAAGCAAGTCCGGGCTAAGGCCTCTGTATTCCGACTTCGACTTCCGGACTGTCCTAGTCCTAGTCCTCAAGTGCTGCTCTCGGCGCCTCCGGCTTCAGACAGCGTGGTCCGTGACATCACGGGTCAGAGGTCACTTTTGTTTACCAATAGTCCAGGCACTGGCACTACATTCCCCCCTGTTTTCTTTTGATAAGTTCGGAGCGGGGGCCTCCATCGTTCTGACACGATCTGGTTACTTGAAATTTTGTTTCAAACTGGGCCTCTACTACTGCCCTCTTCCCCCTTCTCTTTTCTGAAACAATGGGAGGATACTGAGAAGCGAAACGCTCGACTGTGCCATAAATCCCACGACACGGGGAATGGACTAAAAACAAATAAATGGGATGGGAACTGTGGTAGATCCCCGTGCAAAAAGGAGCTGGAACACCCCCCACATGCACAGCCTGTGTCTTCGAGGGTCTTCAAGGATGTGTTGATCCTTGAATACACCCAGGTGAGAAAGAAAAACGCCTAACATTACCGTATACATAACAAATGCATACGCCACTAGAAATGTGTTGATCCCTAGCAGCTGGTAACAGTCGCAATAAGAGATGGGTTTATCTCTAAAACAGAGCGGTAACGCTCGGATAGAATTTGGTTCGAAGACACCTCAGTAGGTGGTATTAATTTTGGGTAAGACAATTAGGTCTTAATTTAGATAGGAGTCCTTGACTCCACAACCACATACACAAAAGGCTCGCCCTGTATGAGAGGGACGAGGTATCGCAAGACTGGTGCACAGGCACCACAGGAACTGTTCTGAAATGCAAAACATATATGGTTAGTACAACATAATGCTGTGGAAAAAACATACATTATGGGTAAATTGTCGTATCCAATGCCAAATGATGTGTGCTGAATTATAGGCGAACACACGCCCTGTTATGCATCTAGACCCTAAAGAAAAATAAATGAATAAGCAACAACAGGGTCGGGACTGTGGCTAATCCCTAAAGAACAAGCGAAACGCTCCCAGACGCATAAACTATCTCCAGTGTGCCCCAGGAATGTTTTGATTCCTGGATGCTATAAGACTAGGGCAAGAAATCACCCATGTTACTGTACATATATGAAATATGTACACCACTGGGAATGTGTTTATTCCCAGCAGCCCTGTAACCAACTTAAAGAGATGTTTTGATCTCAATAATGAAATAAACCGCTATGGCAAGTAGAATTTTGCTGGAGATATGGCAGCACGGTGGACGAATTTTGGGTGAGATTCTTTTTTATCTCAATCTTAAACATAACTGCGAGGCTCCTTGCCACATAACTCCGTCGGCCTAGCGCCTACCAACTCCAACGCGAGCACGGCTATAGAAACATCAACCAATCTCCCTCTTGAAAGAAAAAGAAATAACCAAAAAACTAACTCCTGCTGTAACAAAATATTCCCCGACTAAATCAAAGAATTACTAGCCCCCGAAGGGGTACCAAAAGAAGAGACAATGCTCCATTTGGAGCATTGACGAAAGGCAGCAAAAGAAAGGCAACGTCCCCTCCAGAGCATTTGCATCTGGAAGGGCGGCGAGGAGAAGGGCACTGTCCACTCCGGAGCATTCGCCCCTGGAGTGGCAGTAAGAAGAAGGGCAACGTCCCTTCCAGAGCATTTGCATCTGGAAGGGCGGCAAGGGGAGAGGCAATGTCCAACGACAGATATTAGGAATAGCACCAAGTTGAACGAGCTAGAGGCGGAGTGTGGAATTACGGAGAAACATTCATGGCCCCAGCAATGTAAGAATAGCGCCGAGGAGATCATGTGAATGAGTACCGAACCCCGAAAGAGGACGATGCTGGTGCATTTGGAGTGTCTACTCAAAGAAAGATGTGCTCCTAAAATTTCACCCTGTCCCGCACCATTTGTAGAGGGGCCGGTGCTAACACCTTAAGAGGGAAGAGAGCGCTTAAACGCGCGCAAGGTAGACATGGTTAGTTCTAGCAGGGACAACGCCCCATCTACCGCTGCTGATGACTGTGAGTCCATAACGGTCTCCTGCACTTGATGCAGACGCCTGGCCACCTCAACGGTTGGGTCTAATCCCCCCCGGGGAGCTGCTGCTACTGGCACGGGCCTAGGAAGCCCTCCGACTGCATCCATGCGCTCCGGTGAGCGTGGATGGTCAAGGGGAGGTGGAGCTTGTCTCTGCAGTTCATTCGAATTACCGGCCATTCCCTTGCGTCCGGTACTGGCTCGTTACGGCGCTGATTATCGCGCCGTGGAGATTCCACTTCCCTAAGTGGGTCAGCATGCCCCCTTTCCTCCGGTCGAATCTGAGGGGTAGGAGAGGCTTGTCGCCTCGGGATAGGTTGAACTCCCGGTGGTAGAGGACGAATAAACCCCCGCTCCTCTGGTCCAAGTGGCGTTACGCCACCATAGGTAGCGTTTAGATCGCGCACAGCAGCTGCATCGGCCTGTGCTACCATAAACAACAGACACTTCGTGTGAAGCAAAGCTACTGCGCACCCCACAGGGCGGAGGCGAACGTCGTTCACAGGCGCCTCCCCCGCTACCCGAGCTACTCCATTCATGATGGCCAGTAACCCGTCGGTCACCGAGTAACCTGAGAAATACGAGAAATATCTCTTAAAATTATATTCAAAAGGTAAGTTGCTTGTAAACAAAATTGCACGAGGAAACCAAGGTACGTCTCCCTGCTTGACAGGCACAGTTAGAGGCCATTTGTCCAAAATGTTCAACATCAAAGTCGGAGACATCGCTGGTTGAGGTCCACCTTTTGTATGTAAAATGTGATGATAATCGTCGAAAAGGACGACAGATTGTCCGGAATAACCGTCGAACAAAGGATGTAAATCGGCCATAAGCCCGCTCCATTTGTAAATCTCTCTGGAATCGATCAAACCGTGATTGACACTGCACAGTTACTAATTTTAGTAACGCGCGTCTTCCTGCTGTACGCGACTTGTTTACTACTTGTATTTTTCCATCACGTGACTCAAGTGATTCTCTGTACATTCGGTTACCAATTTCCATTTTATTTATATTTTATTCAACTTTTTATCAACATAACATCAAATTTAACATAATTATAACTTTAACATAACAATATTAACTGTTTTTTAACATGATATCAAGTGTTTTAACATAACATTTTGTTTATTCTTTTTCAAACTGGTTATTCAGATTAATTCTGATGTCTTTTTCGTTGGACATTGCCACCATCTTGTTCCTCTCAATCTTTGCTTTTTGAGCATCTTCAACTCGCCTGGTATTCACAATTCTTTCTCTGTGCTGCCTATACTTTTCACAAATCATGCAATGTTCTTGTGGAGCATGTATTGGTTTAGACCTGTCGTTATGCATTGGTCTATTGAGCTTTTCGTTATCGTTCATTTGGCTATGACACCTAGCCTCGGCACCGTATACACGGTCTTCGTAAGCAATGATTCTCGTCAACATGAACTTGGCCTTTTTCTCAAGGTGATCTGGATCCTCGCTATTATAAAAAAAATATTTTAAAAAAAAAATTTTTTTTTTTTTTTTTTTTTTTTTTTCTTATATTTTATTTAATTTTTCAACATAATAATAACTCAACATTAACATGATAATAACTCAACATTAACATAATTAACATCATTAACATTATTTTCAACTTTTTTTTTTTTTAACATGTTTATTCGTTATTAAATTGATCATTCAGATTAATTCTGATGTCGTTATCATTAGAGAGTTCAACTCTCTTGTTATGTTCAATCTTAGCCTTCTTGGCATCTTCCATTCTTCTTGTGTTCACAATTCTGGTACGGTGCTGTCGGTATTTTTCGCAGATTATGCAGTGCTCCTGAGGCTCATGTATCGGTTTAGATCTGTCATTGTGCATAGCCCGGTTAAGTTTTTCGTTCTCTGCTATCTGGCTGTGGCACCTAGCTTCAGCGCCGTAGACTCTGTCTTCATATGCGATTATCCTAGCCAACATAAACTTTGATCGTCTTTCTAGGCTGTCGCTGTCTTGTTCCCTAGTTTCCAGTTGTCGCAAATGTTCTTTTGTATCATTTTGCAAGTCGTATAAGATCCTTTGATCTTCATGAGCTTCTAGCAGGTTTTCATACTTTCTCTTGTATGAATTTCTGCTTCTTGTAGCCTCTCTTACTACATCGTGAGCCTCTTGTATGTTGTGTTCAATATTGCTCAACAACAAGTTTTTGTCATGGTATTCGGCCGTGTTAGCTGCATATTTTAGCATATTTCTAAGCTGCTGGCTAATCGTAACTACCCTATTGTAGTCTAGTTTTAACACACTTACTTTGGCTCGATGTTCGATTATTGTTCTTTCTGCTTCGTTCTCTAGCACACTGACTTGCATTCGAAACACTCGTATCTGTTCAGTTTTGGTATCCAATGTTTCTTCCATCTCTGCTATCTTGTCTTCCAATCGTTTCTCTTTGTCATGAGTCAAGCTGATATACTCATCAAACTTGAGTAGTGTGTCTTTCAACAGTAGTTTATCTTTTTGAATGTCCTCTTTTTCTTGTATGAAGTTTGCGAAATCTTCGTCGAGTTCTTTTTCGCATTCTTCCAAATCTTTCTGTTCTTGTTTTGTTATCTTTTCAATGCTTGCAACTGCAGCCATCGTATCCATGATGTCTTCTTATTCTTTTTCATCCGTTTGAATGTTAATTGTTGGCACTTCTGCCACATCATCCGAGCTGCTTGAATCCATATCCGTTTGTTTTGTTGATTGCATTTTCAAGTACTTTTTCTAGTATACCTCTTATGTGTACTATTTCCTGTCCGTTCAATTCTGTTTGCTCGTGAGTATAGAACGTGCAAACTGCCGTAGCAAATATTACTGACACAAATGTTAATACTAACCAGAAACTGATTGTGAATATAATACAACCTCCACAGTCTGAATCGTCTCCAGCCATGATTCTCCTCCTGCAATACCTGTAGGATTGTTTCAGCATTAATATTAACCTCCTTTTCTAACAAGTCATTTACAATTCTCATTAAATTTGACATAGTGGTTAAGTTATTCGCACTGAATTTCTTCTTTTCCGGTTTTAAGTCTTCCGGATTTGGATTAGGGCTATTCTTAATGATATAACGTTTCCAGGCTTTCAGATTCGATACTGGCTTGCAATATCGGTTCATCAATCTAACGCAATCGCAACCCATGCTAGTTAATGCATGTTCCAACATTCTAATAGCTTTTTTTTTCCTAAGGTACAATGCTTTGCCGGTTTTGGTATCTATGGCAGACAATACCCCATGCACATGCTTATTTTCTTGGACATATTCGTCCGGATCTTCTATCGTACCAAACTCCAATTGAATGGTGTTCTGGCCATTTTCGCCATAGGTACTAGTATATAACTGTTCCTCGTAAGGTCTTATCAGTGCGATATTGTTTGCCATACCGTCCCCAAGCTTAGCTAAATCAATAGTTACTGCCCAATACCGGGCTCTACTTACGGCATCATTTGTCCCTTTGTCTTCAGCCATTTTCTTTTAGTTTCTTATTGCAAACGGCGTAAAATACCAATCAAGTAAATAGTATCTTAGAATGTCCGCCAAGCAACCAAATTTCAGTTCCCTGTTTACCTCGCTTATTTTATTTCTCGTTTTCGTTCTTTTATTGTCCACGTTGTCTCTCACTGGGTCGGAATGTATCAACTCGTTCCAATCTATCAGTGCGAGTTCAATGTCTATCTGGTGCCTTGGATCCTCGTTCTGACAGAGTCCACACCAATGCACCGGTTTAGCTTCTAGTAATATCTCCTTTGCTCTTTTCTTACTCAATTTCCTGCTTTTAGGAGTTTGTCCTCCCCACACCACCTCTACGCTGCTTCCACTACACTGTCCCTCCTCCTCACTTTCGCTTAGTTGCAGTTTTGGTAGTTTAGGCTTTTTTTTTCCTCTCTTGCTGTTTCCTCTGCTTCTCTCCTTTTTTCGCACTTGTACTTTCCAAGCTTGTTTTGGAATCCGAATAATAGCTGCTCATAGTCCTGTATGATTCTATCTGTTTCGTCTCTAATCTCTTCAAATCTTATTTGTTGTCTGTGGTGTATTGCCTGGTAAAATCTCCTCGTTCCACTGTTACTATAATAGTTACCTTCCTTTATCAGCCAGTGCAATTTGTCCTGGATTTTATTTAGTTTCTTAGTATGTTTCTTCCCCAATGTGTATCGTTTACAATGCTTCTTGGCACATGTCTCAAAGAAGTTTACCAATATTTTGCGTTTATCCTTGGTATATTCTGTAAGTTCGTTCGTCTGTAATTAAAAAAAGGAGAGAAGGATTAATAAGTACAGTTTAACGTGAATTTTTGTTTAACCAACCTTAATTTTATAATGAAAAAAAAAAAAATTTTTTTTTTTTTTTATTCATTTTTTTTTATTAACTTTTATTCAACATTTTAACATTTTAACATGATAATTCAACATAATAATTCAACATAATAATAACTTTTTTAACATTTTTCTTTGTTTTTTAACATTAACAATATTTATTCGTTATCGAATTGATGGCTTAGGTTGATTCTGATGTCGTTGTTTTGTCCCATTGCAATCATGTTGTTGTGTTCAATCTTCTGCTTCTTAGCGTCTTCAACCCTTCTAGTGTTTACTATTCTGTTGCGATGGTTTCTGTATTTCTCGCACACCATACAGTGTTCTTGCGCCTCGTGTATTGGTTTGCTTCTCTCATTGTGCATAGCACGATTCAACTTCTCGTTTTCCGCAATCTGGCTATGGCAGCGAGCTTCCGCCCCATAGACCCTATCCTCGTACGCTATTATACGAGTCAGCATAAATTTGCTGCGGCGTTCAAGGCTGTCTACATCATCTTCTCTATTTTCTAATTGCTTTAAGTGTTCTTTCGTATCATTCTGTAGATCATAGAGTATTCTTTGATCCTCGTGCGCTTCAAGCAAGTTCTCGTATTTCCTCTTATAACTGTTACGGCTTCTGGTAGCTTCTCTCACAACATCATGTGCCTCCTGAATGTTATGTTCTATGTTACTTAGTAGGAGGTTCTTGTCATGATACTCGGCAGTGTTTGCCGCGTATTTTAGCATATTACGCAGCTGTTGTGAGATAGTTACTACTCTATTGTAATCTAATTTAAGGCAACTCACTTTGGCCCTGTGCTCGATGATCGTTCTTTCGGCTTCGTTTTCGAGGACGTTCACCTGCATTCTGAACACTCTCAACTGTTCTGTTTTCGTGTCTAGAGTCTCCTCCATCTCGCTAATCTTATCTTCTAGTCTCTTTTCCTTGTCGTGTGTAAGGTTGATGTATTCATCAAACTTTAGGAGCGTATCCTTTAGCAACAATTTATCCTTTTGGATATCCTCTTTCTCTTGTATAAAACTAGCAAAGTCTTCGTCTAGCTCCTTTTCGGTTTCCTCAAGTTCTTTTTGTTCCTCTTTAGTTATCTTCTCGATGCTGCTCACAGCAGCCATTGTATCGATAATATCTTTCTGTTCATTCTCATCAGTTGATATGTTGATTGTTGGCACTTCTGCCACATCGTCGCTGCTGCTTGAATCCATTTTAGATCGTTCTGTTTATCGCACTTTCTATCACTTTTTCTAATATGCCTCTAATATGCACAATTTCTTGGCCGTTGAATGTTGCTTGCTCGTGTGTGTAGAATGTGCACACAGCAGTTGCAAATATAACACTAGTAAATGTTAATACTAACCACAGTACTATCGTGAATAAGATGCAATTTCCGCAATCATTCTCCTCTGATGCCATGAGTTTAACTGTGACTATTTTCCGGTTCTCCGTTCTTTTTATGCACTCGCCCGGCTTCCCTGCTTCAGCGCTCAGCCAATTAGCTGTCTACGCGCTCATTTCCGCTTCCCCGATTGGCTCCGCGCGCCGCTATTCCTCTCACGTCCGCTATGTTAATCGCGTACGCACAAACCGTGATTGACAGCGCACAGTTACTAATTTTAGTAACGCGCGTCTTCCTGCTGTACGCGACTTGTTTACTACTTGTATTTTTCCATCACGTGACTCAAGTGATTTTCTGTACATTTGAGATACCATTTCCCAACCGTTTTCTCGCCTCTATCTTCCCCTAAAGCTTTTTATACGCTGTAGTAGTCCCTTAATGAACCAAATACGTTAATCGGGGTTAATCGCAGTTCTTTTTTTGCCTAGTACCGTACCCTGTACCGTAATACCTTACTACACCCCCCTCCCTACCCCAGGGGGTGTTATACCGCCCTCTACTAGGTAGATATTTGGTTTCTTACCCTTAAGGTGTGTTACTTCTTCAGCATATATATATAAAAATCGCTATCTAGGAACTGCCCCCACCCGTTGACCCCTGTTCAGTCACAAACTGAACAAAAGGAGAATCGACAATGAAAAAAGCAGCAAAATCAGTAAGAGATCAAGCGTCGGCGGATGTGAAAAAAAAAGTAAAAAGCACGATAAAATTCTCGGAAAAGATAAAACATCCAAAGAAACTAGCAGACGCAATAAAAAAAACTACGGTACACACCGGGAAAAAATTCCTAGGAGGGGTGAAAAACCAAGGGCCGGAGATGATGATAGACATAATAACAAACATAATAGAACATTACGTACCAAACGACGAAGGAAAAATACTAACGAGAGCCATAGGAAAAATAACAGAATACTCGGTAGCGTTCGCAATGGGAGGACCGGCAGGACTAGCGGGGGCAGTACTGACAGACCTGATACTGTACACGATACAAACAATATCGGCGTACACAGAACAACAACTAGAAGAACTAGTATACAAAAAAAATTGGAACAACAGATACAAAGAAGCTCTAGAACCATTCCTGGACATTGACAAGGAAAATCCGGAAGGAGAAAAATTCATGGAGCTATACATATGGATATACGAAAGATTCATATCAACAATAGGAAGACAGATGGACCAAGAAGAAGCGATAAACCTATGGAACGCTCTACTAACGGGAATAACAACGTACAGCGATCCGGAACATCCGTGGAAAGACCTAAACAACGACATAATAAACAGAGAAGCACCGATAAACAAAGATTTCGAAAAGGTAGAGAAAATAAGCGTACACACACTGATACAAGAATACATAGACGTACCAACCTGGCAAGAAATATATCAGACTGAAATAGACGGAGAACAATCGGGAACTGCGCAAGGAGGAGGCATACCAAGAAAACACCAAGGAGTGGACAAATCAGATGTGAAAGAACCAAAATTCGACTGGGACGATATCGATCCGAGAGACCATAAAGTGAACCACGACAAAATAGAACCGTACCATTCGCAGGAAAAAGCATGGAGAGCACACAAAGAAGAAGAGAGATTAGCATCTGAAAAAAATCCTAAAAACAGAAATCCAGTAAAACCAATACCAATACCAGGAGGAAAAATATCTAGAGGAGAATTAGAAGCAACAGATATAGAAACACTGAGACGAAAAAGAATAGAGATATACAGAGAAAAGGAAAGAAGAGAATTCTTCACATTAGACAGACACAGTGAATTACCAGAAGAAGTCGAAGACGAAGGCTAAATGCCAAAGAAAAAACAAAAACAGAAACACAAACGACCGATAGACAGCGACAGCGACGATGAATGGAGAGACTTCAACGCAAAATGGAACGAAATGGATGAAAAATGGGCAGATTTTCATGAAAAATCAAAAAGACAACATGTTACCTCAACCCCAAAAGAGAAAACAGAGAGGAAAGAAAGGAACGTGTTTGCGAGTCTACATACTCCGAAAAATATTCCGAAAAAGACTGATGGAGGAGCAACAGCGAAGGATAGAACATATACTAAAAGCCCAGGAAAACTTGGAGCAAAACAACGAGACCAAATGAAAAGTTTCTTCAGAAACTGGCTAAAAAATAAAAAAGATAAGACATTCACGAAAGATCCAGGAGCACCGAAAAAAAAATTCAAGAGACCAAGCCTAAAAGAATGGGAAAAAATAACAGTAGAAAAAGGAAAGCAAAAAAAAACTAAACCTGACAAACTACGGAGAGACGAACGGCCGCATCTACTCGATTGGGATAAACCAATATTAATAAACCACGAACAAGGATGGGTGTCAGGACATCCAGCAATAAGCATAGAAGAAATGCCATCCATAATATGGCCAGAAGATGAACCATACCAAAACATAGACGAACCAAATATTGAAAACGAAGAAATACCAGAATTTGGCTCACTAGCATCATTCGACTTTGAACACTCGTCATCGTTAGATGAAGGACAAGAACTACCCAAAAAAACAAAACCTTGCGAAGGCGATCTATCAGGCAATCAAGCGCCTCAATTGCACGACATGTGGGCTTTCGGCGGAGGAGATGCAGGAGCAAGTAACGGAGGAGGAAGTGGAGGAAATGGAGCTGGTGGAGAACCTATGGACTTTGCCCAGATGGATCCTGGAGCAGGAGGAGGCGGCGGAGGAGGACCGGGAAAGCCTGCGAGAACGGAGACGAACGCGTACGACACGCCAAAACGACTACACTGGCAAAAAGCATACAATCTAAAACTGGAAGACGCAGATTTAAACAGAAAAGGAACGCTAGCAGCATTCTACTGGCAGAGTCCATCGTTCCAAGACTGGGACACGTACGCACAACATCAAGCGGGAACACACAATTACGTACCAAGATCAGCAAGAGATCAATACATACTAAGACAAGCAAGAGGATACAGCAGAATAAGACTAACTGGAATAAAAATAAAAATAGAGGTAGCATCACCAACGTTCGCAGCAGAAAAAATAGAAGGACTAATCGACGATGCAACATTCTACACGTGGGTACCACCAAAAGAACATTACTTACTAAACTACAATTCAGATCAATCAAAATCGATGAACGAACTATTCGACAGCAACATACAAAACAGAGTATGGATAAACCCACAGGTAAGCAGAACGCACAATTACTTCTCGGCAGCACCGACACTAAAATTCAGTCTAAATCCGAGATGCGACACATTAGGAAGCGTATTCAACGAAATGACGGAAGCACCGGCAGCAGGAGAAGCAGACAACGTAGAAGATACGGTAACGAGAAAACTATACAACAAAATAAACTACCTAAGCAAATCAATATTGGGAAAATGGAACAACGTACTAGACTTTTTCGGATTCGAAGAACAAACGTTCAAGTACAACGCATCAGGAAAAAAAAGATTCAAAGACGAAAATACAACATCAAAAAAAACAAATACAGATACACCAACAGAAAGAGCACACGACGAATTGGAAAGATGGCAGACACTAAAATACAAGAAAGGAACACCAAGAACAGTACCTGAGATGTTATTCTGCGGATACTTTGGACTATTCTTACCTGAAAATGTACCAGATTGGATAAAAAAACAATTAATTAAGATAACTCAATACGAAGAATACGAATTAGGAGGATATGACCCAATTAATAATGATATGATACAATGGGCCTCATTAGCATACGGGATATCAGATAACATAAATCACTTGGGGGCAGCAAATGCTAAAAATGATGTTCCAGACTGGGATCCAGACCCAATTACTTGGACACACTTTTACAATCACGAAAGAGCCTAACTCTAATCACGTGACTCAAGTGATTTTCTGTACATTTGAGGTACCATTTCCAAACCAAAAATTAGCCATGTATAATAGTTATCTAGATAACGGTTACTTACTCCAGCCGAGCGAACGACTCTTTATTATTGCCTTGACTTATGTCAAGGAAACGATCCTTTGGATCGATGCATAGTTATGTAAATATGTTTATTCCAAGAAGTGTTATTGTTAATATGTAAATATGTTGATGTTAATAAAGGCCAATTACAACAATTGCAGCGCTCCAATAGGAGCGGTCCACCCATAAAGGGTGCGGAAGGCCTCGCTCTCTCGAGTACCCCTTAAGGTGTGTTACTTCTTCAGCATATATATATAAAAATCGCTATCTAGGAACTGCCCCCACCCGTTGGACCCTGTACAGTCACAAACTGTACAGGGCCCAACTAGGGTAAGGGACCATTCCCTAGATAGCTCGGAAGGATTAGGAGGCTCAAATGCTTACGCGCGTTCCAGCCAATCGATGCAAAGCTGGGCTTTTGTGAAATGGTGAAGAAGTGGTTGGGAAATGGTATGTCAAATGTACAGAAAATCACTCAAGTCACGTGTTCAATTATAATATTCATTTATTAGATACTTCAAAGTAGGCATATCAGACGAGACACCGTCATATATATAGTCAAATCTACGCCTAAGTGCAGAGTAGACCCCGTGGTAAGAGAAATATCTCTTGGAATTAAATTCAAAAGGTAAGTTGCTTGTAAACAACCGCACGAGGGAACCATGGCACGTCGCCATGCTTGACAGGCACAGTTATAGGCCATTTGTCCAGAATGTTCAACATCAAAGTCGGGGTCATTACAGGCTGGGGTCCACCTTTGGTATGTAGAACGTGATGATAATCGTCGAAAAGGACGACAGATTGTCTTACCCCTTAAGGTGTGTTACTTCTTCAGCATATATATATAAAAATCGCCATCTGGAACTGGCCCCCTCCCGCTTTTCGTTATCGTTCATTTGGCTATGACACCTAGCCTCGGCACCGTATACACGGTCTTCGTAAGCAATGATTCTCGTCAACATGAACTTAGCCTTTTTCTCAAGGTGATCTGGATCCTCTCTTCTTTCTAGTTCTTTCAGATAATTTTTTGTGTCGTCTTGCAAATCGTATAAGATTCGCTGATCTTCATGTGTCTCAAGAAGTGTTTCGTATTTTCTCTTATAGGCATTGCGGCTCCTAGTCGCTTCCCTAACTACGTCGTGGGCCTCCTGCACATTGTGTTCGATATTACTTAGCAATAAGTTTAACACTTACTTTTGCTCGGTGTTCGATCAGTTGTCTTTCACTTTCTGCTTCAAGCACATTCACCTGCATTCTAAAGATACGCAATTGTTCAGTCTTCTGGTTCAGCAGTTCTTCCATTTCATATATTTTGTTCTCGTTTCTCTTGTCTTTTTCGTGTGTTAGCGCAATGTACTCATCAAACTTTAACAAAGTATCTTTGAGTAGTAGCTTGTCTTTCTGTATGTCATTCTTTTCCTCGATAAAGTTCTTAAAATCTTGTCCAACTCTTCTTCACATTTCTCTAGTTCTTTTTCTTCTTCCGTTGTTATTCTTTCTATGCTGGACACTGCTTCGATGGTATCGACAATGTCCTTTTCTTCCTCTTTATCTACTCTTATGTTGACGGTAGGTATCTCCTCCATGTCGTCGCTGCTACTGCTTTCCGAAGGTTTTGTTGATTGCATCTTTAAATACTATTTCTAATGTATCTCTTAGATGCTGAATTTCTTGACCGTTTGCTTCGCTTTGTTCGTGTGTATAGAAGGTGCACACTGCTGTAGCAAATACTATTGATACGAATGTTAATACTAACCAAAACAGTATACTGGGAAAGGGTGCGGAAGGCCTAGGGGGAGATATGTAAGAATCGCCATCTAGAACTGGCCCCCACCCCGTTATGCCCTGTCCAACTTCGTTGAACAGGGCGTAACACCTTAAGGGACTTCTAGGGGGAGATATGTAAGAATCGCCATCTAGAACTGGCCCCCACCCCGTTATGCCCTGTCCAACTTCGTTGAACAGGGCGCAACAGGGTAAGGGGCCAGTTCTTAGCTGGGAAGGATTAGGAGGCTCAAATGCTTACGCGCGTTCCAGCCAATCGATGCAAAGCTGGGCTTTTGGTGAGGAAGTGGTTGGTAATTGGTAAACGAATGTACAGAGAATCACTCGAGTCACGTGTTCACTTATAATATTCATTTATTAGGTACTTCTAAGTAGGCATATCAGATGAAACACGATCATATATATGGACAAACCTACGCCTAAGAGCATAGTATACCTCGTGATACGAGAAATATCTCTTAAAATTATATTCAAAAGGTAAGTTGCTTGTAAACACAATTGCACGAGGAAACCAAGGTACGTCTCCCTGCTTGACAGGCACAGTTAGAGGCCATTTGTCCAAAATGTTCAACATCAAAGTTGGAGACATCGCTGGTTGAGGTCCACCTTTTGTATGTAAAATGTGATGATAATCGTCGAAAAGGACGACAGATTGTCTGGAATAACCGTCGAACGAAGGATGTAAATCGGCCATAAGCCCGCTCCATTTGTAAATCTCTCTGGAATCGATAGATTCGTAAACCCAATGAGTCTTGCCAGTTCCACTCTTTCCGTAAAGATATATAACGGAAAAGGCTTTTTCCGTTTCAATAATTCAGTATTACAATCTTGTATTTGCAGATCGTTCATGATGCCACATGCAAAGAAAAAAAGTAAATTCACATTAGCAGTGGAAGAAGCAATATTACCAGAACTGGAAGAAGAAGCAGAACATGCAACAACATTTCAATGTATCTGTTTTGAAAAATAAATGTCACTCGATTCAAAATTTTATACAAGTACATTTTGGGTTTTTTGTCTAATTAGAAAAATAAGATGCAATTAAGTCTAATTCATGTAAGACATGTTTTCGAGGTTTTGTAGATCTAATTGAATCAGGATTTTTGGCCTGACACTTTTCAGCATACTTTCTATATCTTTACAGGAAGTGTTGGACCCAAAATAAGGTCTTGCAAAAACATATGGGTTTGCCTGAGATACTCCTATGCCAGTACGCATTTCATTCAGGAAATCAATGTCGGAAACCATCTCTTTTGTCAACAGTACTTCCTCTTTTGCCTCTAACTTCGATCCTTTTTACTTTGAGAGCTAAAGCTTTCTCGACTTCTGTGAGGCTCTGATATATTTCATCAGGCACATCCTCTTCATTTTCACAAGCTTTATTGTAATCAACTTCTGTAATAGTAATCTTTCTGTTTCTCCACTTCTCCTTTTGTTAAAAAGAGAAATACGTGTTAATGTTAAATGGCATAGTTCTTGCCAGTACTGGGTTGAACTGGGGTTTTCTCTTAGGGCCGCTTCACTTTGAATCCTGTTTGTTTTAAGGTATTGAACAAGGTTCTTTACTATCCCGAGCCTCATCTAACGTTCAAATTGGCCGAGATGACCCAATAATGTTCGTATTTTCCGATAGAAAATGAGAAAGCATAAGAAGAATAGTCAAAAAATGAGGAACACATCACAGATGAAACCAGAGTTACATGAACATCAACACATAAATAAATTCCGCGACCTACAATTCATCCTAGCTACTGGCCGATATGACTGTATAGCTGTAACTGAGACCTGCTCAATGAACTCATTAAAATGATAATGAAATTCTAATGCTGGGTATGACTTCTGTCGTAAAGACCGAGTAAATAAACGCGGTGGTGGACTTCTCTACTTCGTGCGAAATTCTTTACTGTCTATTAGGCGCTTTGAACATGAACCAGATGATGAGATCATGGTTGTAGAACTTCGGCCAAACAAATGTGAAAAATTGGCTTTGGTCTTGCGTTATTGCTCACAATCTGGCAGAAGGTCAATGAATTTTGTTTGAACTTTGAATCAACGTTGGATACTCTGCACAGTATCTACCATCAAATACATATTCTGGGAGACTTTAATCTACCGGCAATCAAGGGTTGCTCAATTACTAATTAATACTAATATTAATTAATTACTGTATTAATAGGTATTTTCTTTCACAATTAAATTTTATACCTTAAGATCAAATTGTGATAATATACTCGATCTAATCTATAGGTATAGTGATATTTGTGAATCTATAGAATCATACATAATTCTCAATGTGAGCTGCCGGACATTCGATATGGAAGGACATGCTTTTAGGCAACATACACATTATATATTCAATTTCTCTCTTAATACTGGTGTATTACCAAGTGATTGGCTCAAAGCCAATGTTGTCCCCGTATTTAAAAAAAAGGTGATAGGCAGCAGATAGCTAATTATAGACCTATTTTGTTGTTATGTATTGCCAGTAAAGACATGGAACGCGTTATTTTTTAATTTTGTATTCCCCGTTTTTAAAAACAAATTACATCCTTTTCAACACAGCTTCATTAAGGGGCGCTCCACGGTTACCCAACTCATTTCTGTGTTTCACAACATTAGTCTGAATCTAGACAATGCTGGGCAAGTTGATATGATAAACCTCGAGCTCACGAAAGCGTTTGACAGTGCCTCTCATAAACTACTGCTGCACAAATTACGTTCTTTTGGTTTCCACTCCAACCTACGTGAATGGTTTAAAGCCTATTTATTAAACAGGAAGCAACGTGTCGTAATTGAAGGTGTTCGTTCTAATTGGCTTCCAGTAATTTCGGATGTGATCCCACAGGCGTTCATTATGGGTCCACTAATTTTTCTGTTATTCATTAATGACTTGTCAAGCTCTGCCCTGCATTCGACCGTCGCATTATTCGCCGACGATGCTAAGTGTTTTAAATCAATTAATACCAATAATGATTATTTCCAGCTCCAAATTATATCCCTAACACGTTCTAAACGACCCATTAAATATGTTTATACGATGAGTGGATTGAGAGTACCAAAACTGTTAAGGATCTTGGGGTTGAAATAGCATCTAACTTGTGTTGAGATGGTCATTTAAAACTGTTAAAAAATGTAACATGAAAATGGGTATGATCAAGCGTTCAATAGGATTCAATGCACCAAAAAAGGTTGCATTAACATTATTCAAAGCACTCATTAGGAGTGATATCGAATATTGTAGTTCTCTTTTGAATGGGACTTCTGAATGCAATTTACTTAAGGTTGAAAGACTTCAACGTTGGGGAACCAAATTTATTCTCAACTATCCTGATTATGACTACAAACTATATATATATATATATATATATAGATTAAAAGGCAAAATACTGGAAAACAACAATGCTGTGGGAAACAATGGCTGGATCTCAGTAGAGA
>NW_022682691.1:199313-201708 GCF_011630105.1 Anneissia japonica | reverse complement strand
GAATTTTCACTCTTCTTAAGAGTGCCTGTGTGACCCACTCTTGCAAAGAGTGAAATTAAATTCACTCTTTCAAAAGAGTGAACCTATTCACTCTTTTAAAAGAGTGAATTTCACTCTTCGAAGAGTGCCTACAGGGCCCACTCTTGAAAGAGTGAATTTCGAGTGAAATCTTTCACTCTTTTAAAAGAGTGAATTTCACTCTTCGAAGAGTGCCTACAGGGCCCACTCTTGAAGGAGTGAATTTCGAGTGAAATCTCACTCTTTTAAAGAGTGAATTTCACTCTTTGAAGAGTGTCTACAAGACAATATCGAGTGAAATCTGTTTGGCTTGAATTTCACTATTTGATTGTTTTTTGGTTTTTTTGCAAAACCAGTGGATGGAATTTAACATTTTGAAGAGTAAATATTGCATTCTGATGGTGTGCCTTTCAATGCCTAACAGTAGCTGTACTTAATCTGAAAACTGAATTTCGAAGTTTTATCTTTTAAAGCAATGAGTATATATTTTTCATTTCTGAACACGTAGAACACAGGTCCTCCTTCCAGTAAAGACCACTTCTTTTTTATCTTTGATAATTATTACTTTTTTTATTAGAGACCAAAGATGCTAAGGACCATGGAATTTTCAGGTCCCAAAAGTGATCCTAATTGGTGGGAGACCTGTATAATTAAAAATCTTGTAAAGTAAAATTGTGTCCGACAGGCTTCTTTTCAAATTTTCACAATATTTATTTGTCTCAGTATCAAAATACATACACGTCATAATTTGAAACAGTTGTTAGACGAGACATTTTTTATACCTTGCTTAGCAAAACTCCGCCCACAAATATTAATTATTTTGAATAAAAATCAAATTCCATTTTTGGCCAATTAGCATTCCCTTCACACTAAATACAGACATTTAAGTTTTTCTTTAATTATGCCCTTTCGTTGCCTTGAAATCTCCAAAAATAAGATGTATACCGTGCATTTATTTCCTGATTATTGTATATAAATTTTAGGTATTCTCTTTTACAGAAAAAATTAAATTAAATTTTATTTCTTAATTAGCAAATAGCTAAATAAATCAAACAAAATTTAATTTTTATTCCACCTTCCTCTAAACACCTTTAAAAATATAAGTTCACGAAACAAGGAAAAAATGTCTCGCCTTACTTATTTTGTTGTATGAAATATATTTTACTACAGTAATAACAATTATATAAACATTTTTCCAATATTTAGAAACACGAAATATAAAATTGTAATACCAAATTACCTTTAAAAATGTTTGTTTAAATTGAATTGTCCGATTGAATAAAACACAATTAATTTCATAATATAGCCAACTTTCAAATGTTTAAAACTTTTGAAAAACTGATTGAAAAGAATCATGTTCATCTACAGATTTACATTTTTTACACAAACACTTCCAGTATTTGTTTTTAAAAATGTCATCATTCTGTATGTATAATATGAATTTTTCTTATTTTTTCCCTCTTCTTTCCACATAGTGTAAAATCATAATAATGATTTTTTAAAATTTTACTCGTTTCACACCTAACTCATGGCAAAAGGGCATAACTGACATTTTTGGCGAAAATGAGTTATATAGCCTAGTGGGGTCAGTACATCATGTTACACATGTTGACACAAAAAAAAATGTAAAAAAGTGTCCCCCGGGCTAGATAGGGGCATGGCAAAAGGGCATAACTACACAATTTTCAGTAAATCCCCAAGGCAAAAGGGCATAACTGCAAAGATAGGCTGTGATACGCTGAAGCGTGACGTTCTTTCAACAGCCAACCAATCAGAAGAGAGCTTTCTCCCTGGTTACAATGAAGGTTGCATGTTAAGTTGTATTATTTTTATTATTCTTACTGTTTGTGTATTCACAATTTGTAAATAGAAATTGGTTAAATAGTATAATTCTTGACAGTAGCATATGTCTAGTTAATGTTAGGCAAACATGATAAGCCTAGTTAATTTATGCTATATAATCTTGCCTTACTTTGAATGGCAACAGTTTAATACTATGGAAATAAACTATAGGAAAATAGTAACTGTTTAATAAAAATAATTAACCATGGCAGAATAACAATTCACATTTTAACTAGAAATAACTGTGACAAAGAGGGACAACTAAAACGATTATTTAGCAAATAACTATGGCAAAGAGGCACAACTACAACATTTATTTATAGCAAATGGCATGACAAAAAGGTATAAATGCACAGTTTATTTGAATCAGCTGTGTTCACTAAGCAAACAACAACTTACATTTCCATCTAAATCTATATATATAATACATTTTCTATTTTATTAGAATATAAAAAAACAATAATATTCGTAATCATTTTATTATTGAATTTGGATCATAGAAAAGAATTGCTAATAATAATAATAATAATAATAA
>NW_022682691.1:170177-199273 GCF_011630105.1 Anneissia japonica | reverse complement strand
TAAAATTTTAAAAATAATTGTAATTCTTGTTTAACGTACACATAGAAACAGTCACATGCGCATTCTAACTAAACAGCAGTTCAATTTCATATACGCATACGCATGCATCCTTCACGCAGTGACGTAACGCCTATGCGCTCTTGTGCGGGACCCCAGACCCCTAGGGGTCGATTAGGCCTCCTACCCAAAGGGTCCTCGATCTAGCACCTTGAGCCAAAAAGGCTTTGTTGATACATAATAGCATACTAATGTTAATTCATTTTCTTGTTTGTATACTTGGTTAGCCTATACATGGGTTTTTAATCGTTTGTAATTTTAGTTTGTCAACATGTCATGAATCAGAAAACCCACGGCAAAAGGGCATAACTGACATTTTGAGCGCCATGGGGGGGGGGGGGCAGCGTAGTGTATACAGTATTTTGATGAGGATGTATATTCTTGCAAAAATCTTACAATACTACCATCTTCAATCTAGGTTTTCCTCTCTCAATGAGTTACACTGTGGCTTCATTTATTGTTTCAATAAAGTATTCGATAATGTCAAATATGCGATAAGACATTTTAAGATTAAGTTAATACACATTTTCATTTTTTACATTAAAATTTCGACTTCAGCCTCAATCTTAGCACATATTTACTGTTGAATGTTATTATAAAGTTCGGGATCACAATATTTTGTTTAAAAATGTTTAGCAATTTTGTCATTAACTCTGCTCCTTAGTTAACTCCTTAGAAATTTAATGAATTGAATTTGCTATATAAATATTTGAATAATATAATAATTAAATAGGTTATTATGTTACAACCACAATAACCTTTAAATAAATCTAAATTTTTGGTACATTGTTGTTTATGCTCTGTATTTTGAAAAACTTTATGAGATATTCTATGACTGTTTATCATTAAGCCATTTTATGCAAATTAGTTCTAACTGTCAGATATGCTATAAATCCAAAAACCTTTGAAAAAAAGTAACACTTTTCTATATTCTGTGTACTATAATACCTTAAACAGGTGCATTTAACGTCCATTCATGAACAAATTGTTATTGTCTTTCAAGTTTTAACGTAAATTAATATTACAATCAAAATTACTTTAAGCAACTGCAATTAACATGGAAAAAAAAATCCTTTATTAACAAGTTTGAAAAATCACTTCATATATGCACGTCATATTTAAAAAGTATAAGTTAGATGAGACTTTTTTGATGTAGTTTTGTGAACTTTCCACCCACAAATATTGGTTTAAAAAAAAATTAAAAATATATTTTTGGCTAATTAGCACTGCACTGCCACGATCATAATAGAAATTTCAGAATTTTTTTTTTTTTAATTTTAAATTTGAAATCTCCAAAGATACCTATATTTCTTCCTAATTATATAAATTTGAAGCATTTAAATCATCCCATTTTACAATCTCCAATAAAATACATTTTTATTTTCTCCTTTGTTTAGATATTTTTGGAAAAACTATTTGCTAAATAGGACATATTTATTTTTATTCCACGGCCTCCTCTGATCTCTAAACAAATATGTAAACAAAACAAGGATTAAAAAAAGTCTCAACTAACTGCTTGTCCATTGCCCTGTGGGTCTTGTGTTTCATTTTGTCAAGTAGAAGCGTATAGCTTCCATGCCAAAAAGAAAACATTATTAGATTTAGCACTATCAATAAGATCATAAGATTTAATAGCAGATGCAGATAGCGCTACAATATTGCAAATTTGGCACCTATTAGCGTAAACTAAAATAGCGCCAATCAGTAAATTACATAACAACTAATTTAAAAGTAATATTACTTGTGGGTATCGTCTCGTACGTACATTTCTTTACAAAAAAGTGATTTAACCACGACAGTACGTGTCGGTGATGTACCGACATATAGACCTACACTCCGGAAGTTTTAAAATGCTAATTTTTATAACTTATAATTCGAAAATTAAGGTAAACTTTACAATATATGGTAAATAGATTAATTAGTATTAGTGCCTTTCCAAAATAAAACGGGATGATGCAATATAAGTTACGGAAATAGCGATTTTAAAGAGGTACTACAAAACTCAGTGCACTAGAATACAACAACATGGCCGATTAAGGTTTGTTTGGCCCCAGCGAAATAGGTAGCTAGGCAACGTGACGTATGACTTTTTCTCCTTATAGTCTTCTTGCAATATTTTTATATATTAAATCACCAGAAATGTTAGTTTACATTAGTTCACTAAATGACGCAGAGATATGTAATTTTGACGAGGTACATTTTCTTGGTATGTGTTTAAGGCAGAGTAGGGCAGGTGATCCTTCAATTCCTCTGGTTCTACTGTGTGAAGCATAGGAAGTTCATTGATATCCACAGCGAAGGCATGAATATGTGTATTAAATTCTTTAGTTGTGCATGTGCTAACAACAAACTGTACAACTCCTTGATCAAAAACTAAAATTGATATGTTTCCAAGTAACAATTAAACTCATAAGCACTGCACCATGGCCTACAACAAAATTGAAATTTGTTTTGATTTTGCTTAATACATACTCTTGGTCTGGTCCACTTTGGGTAGCTGCCACTTGAACTTGTACACATACTTGTTGCCTTTCGTAGTGCCGGAGTACCTATTTGCCTGTCAGTAAAATCAGATTGATCAGATTGCTGGGCAAGTCCTTGTGTATTTTCCCCTGTACCTTTGTCTTCTCTGACGGTGAGTAATGATAGGTGGATTTCAAAAGAGAGGCTCAATGTTAGGATCTTGTTTTCTAAGGAATTAAGCTTAGGGCTATGATCTAAAATTTTTGAATTCAATACCTACGGCAAAGAATAAATAGTTATCTTATGGCCGCCAGCCCTATTGTTGAAAAGCGCAGGAAAGCTTTATGTAGTTTGTTTTCCCCATTTATTTAGTACATCATATGGCTATAGTTGTTACACCATTAGTTTTAATGAACCACCTTAAAATACAAGACTTAAAAATTGGATCGCAAGGTTAAATCAAAATAGGTGGTGTAATCTAACTATTCATGCAGTACAACGGGTACGGTAGTCATGTTATGTTGTATAATGTCAGTATGAAATTGGTATTATTTAATAAACTACTGTACTAAAATACAATATATTAATTTTTCAAGCAATATTATATTATTGTAAGCACCCATATACACAGTTTTACTCAAGCCATGTCAAAACCTTCATGACCATTTTGCAATGCCATTCCATACATTCTTTAAATACTCCTTAGTAGAATATCCTGCAGGCAAGAAAAGAGTAGTGCACACTGAAGACTGGCAGTACTTTGCCTTCTTTTTGCGCCAGATATGTCCTTTGTCATCTTGACAACCTCTTCCCATCATTTTCTTCAAAACCTCCACATCCTTGAATTCAATCTTGGTATCTACTGCCATGCAAAGAATTTACTAATTGTTCATAAGCAGGTCCTTCTGCCACACCAAATGTCTTAAAGGGGTTTGGGTTTGCATCGGAACGCTTTGGAATGTACCTATATCAGTTTTTCACGTAATTCTGACGATGTCAACACAATTGGTAAAAAAATCAACATTCACCACCATTAACTCCATCTTCCTGTACAAATTCCACACATAGTTTATTCACCATTAAGCTGTCACCAACATTCTTTTCTGAGCTGATGTCTTCTTGTAAAATAGTAGACCATCTCTCTATACATTAGAACGTCAAATTGTTAAATGTTTTAACTTGTCAGTACCGGTACGCCGTTTTCTGAATGAGTTGATCAAAGTCTTCTTCGAAATATCTGATTTGTTGGTGAGATACATGGAATTCTCGCGAAACATGAACCTAATTTCAAATATTGTCCTTATACTTCTTCGATTTTTTAAGCGTACCATTCCGCTTCATGATTATGGCGAGGATGATTATTATAATAACCAAAGCCTATAATTAGCGCAGCTCGACTTTACTCTGTGCCAAAACCAGACTCGCGATTTTGAAAGTCCATACCTGTATGGGTAAACTGTATAGGCCTATGTAAAACTGAAGAGTGCTGTCAATGTTTGGTCACAGACCGGGGACACAGATTGTGAATAAGTAGAATCGAGATCTATCTTTTTGGCAATAATAATTATTTTCATGTTAGGTTAATTCACAGACAATTTTTAACGCTTTTCAGAACTTTGCTCATAACAATAACAAACGATTATTTTTTTCTGTCCTCGGGATCACGTGAGTAGCTTCACGAACATGACACAAAACGCACGTGGTTGATGAGGATGACGTTCACAGAAAGAATGATACCGCTATACAGTGTTATGATTTTAGAATATAAACTTGTTAAATTAATGTGCTATACAAGCTTGTAATAGGCCAATATATTTTTTCTCTACTGGAATTCTGTCAAACTGCCCATGCGTAAGCTTTGTATCACGTGGTATTTCCCTATGTTTACAACTTGGTTTGTGATGATGCTTATGCTTCGCACGGAGGCTCTGTGAGTAATAATTAGTTAGGCATGGAGACCTTATAATATAAAAAAAATTTATTCAAAAACAATAGTTCAACTGAATACTATTTACTCTACAGTTTCCTTAACAATATATTTCTCAATGGTGTGTTTTCGCGCAATCAGTTCGAATGAATGTTGTGGTTAGATAAGATGTCGACCGCAATCAGAGTTGGGTCGGCCCAGGGCGGCATTGCGGGAACCGAGCCGACTCAAAAGTCGGACTAACTTTAGGTCGGTTCAGGACCGGCTTAACATTTATTTGATTGTTCACACTTAAAAATTGCCGACCCTGGACCAGCCCTGAGGCGGCCCTGGGCCGACATAACTCTCGAGTGTGATTGGGCTCTAAGTGTCCTTGAAGATGACCTATTTTTTAAGATATTACTGACCTGACACAGTCAGAGCGAAAAGAAATATATCTTTAAAAAGGCGACACTTTATTAAGGGATCATTCCATTAAGGGGCCAGTTTTTGCCCACCCAAATGATGGTTCCCCGAGTTTTCATTGTATGAATTTTACTTACCAGAATATCTTGTGCCTCATTAGATGTTAATTTATCCTCTAGTTCGAGGACCTCTTCCATGTTTGTTATTGGGAAACTGCCGCTAGTAAGCATCTGTAAATGTTCATTGCTTTTATCGGTGAATGCCTGGAAAAGAGCCATCATATTGGTCTGCCTTTCAATTATTTCTTGTACATTCACTTTTATTTCTTCAATTTGGGTGATTAAATTATTCTCCCATGCTGTAAAAGGAAATTAATATTCTTAACTGATAAAAACTCTGTCCTTAATCAAGATTTAAAGATGCATTGTCCCATGCTAAATACCAAAAAAAAAAAAATCATAAAAATATTTTTTGAAATTAAATTGCCTATTTTGAAGTAACATAAAAGCTTTGACATAGAAATTAGTCACATGTATTTTAAAAATGTTTATCCATCAGTTTACAGCGCAAAATGATAGAAACATTTCCATTCAACCGGAAGTGTTTTATTATTTTCATTATACTTTACTGGTTCAAAAATCAGGGTACACATTTATTTTAATTCAGTAATTTCTATGCAAAAGTTAATAATGTTTATGTTATTGCAAAATGAGGAAGTTGATTTCAAAATTATTTTTTACGATTTTTAGACATTAGCAAGGGACAATAATATCTTTAAAGACAATCACAAGTTGGTTGTTTAAAATTTTCTTTTTTAAATATGTTTAAGCAAATCATTGCCAAGCCTCAAGGGCTAGGGGTTGGAGCTTATCCCCAAATGAGAGTGATGGTCCCCAGTCCACCGCAGGTTACTCCAAGCAATTTGCTAGCACACTATGATACAGCTGGGAGACTAAAGCAATGTGGATAAAGTGCCTTGCTTTTGATATGTTTACACACATTGATGTTTTAATTTAATGAATTTATAATGCTATGTGCATTATTAATGATTCTGGTACAATTTTGAGGGTTTTTATAATTTCGAAGATTTTATGAACTTCAACCATCACTATGTGGAATGACTTTTCGGAGCATATCAAGTAAACTCCCACTTACTTTTTTTTCAGAGGTCTGTGTTTTTCTTCTTTTCTTAGTGTTGGCATGTGTACATATGTGTTTGTAAAGCAAAGAGAAACTTCAACATTTAACATTTACATTTATTAGAAATTAAAAATACGCTTGAGCCTATATTATTATTGAATACAAAATATATGATACACAGCAAGTCTACATGAATGATTCATTTCTGGCAATGATTTTGGCCGCAGCGGTGGTGTTGGAGATCTCAGCGTGAACTTCGCTGGTGTCTCTGAGAATTCAGATTCTTCTGATTCATCCGATTCATCACTTTCGAACCTTGCAGGGAGCCTAGTCAGTATAAATAAGCCAAAATTAAACTCTCTTTTAAAATAAAGGTGCTCAATGTGAATGACCATACATAGATAGAAATCTTTCTTTATTCTAAATACTTAATCAATTTTACATGTTCTTCCTTAAGGTCCAGTAAACACTTAAATGTTTCAAATATCAAATAATATTAAGAAATCATATAAAATCACTTATGAAAATCGGTGTAGACAAGAAGCAAGAAAAAAAAAGTTTTATATTAATTCAAATTTTTGAAGAAATGCAATGTTAAATAATTTAATTAACTTCGAGTATCTGGTGAAAGATTGTTCCACAGTTTAACTGAGCGGTATTTATTATTTTGTGTGTGTGTGTGTGTGTGTGAAACTGATGTAGTTTTGATTTGCTTTTTGTGTTTATCAGTGTGATAATTATCCATTAGCTCATAAAAATTATTTATGTACTCAGGAACTGTGCCTGTTAATATTTAAAGTTCATTATAAGCCACCCATGAAATTTGGAAAAAAATTCTCCGAGGTCGGCAGCCTTTATAGTATAAACGCTCGACCTTAATACATCGTCATCTACAGATTGTGATTTTGTTATTTTCTCTGTTAAATCAATATATTGCTGGTGAAAGAATTGTCGTACTTGTATTACTTTAATAGTGTAGTATAATACATATGTTTTACATGAGAAAATCACCGAATAAATTTCGTTTTAGCGTTCGTTTTATCGTTGTCTTTGGCATGGGAAATATCACTTTCGTAAAAGCTACGATGATATCATCACAGGCTGCTTCAAAACTGCCCATGCATGTCCATGCGCATGGCTAGTAGAATGATCTATCAGGGATTTTTCACACATGTTGTAACAGTAGGTACTTGTCATGCGCCGGCATGGAAATTTATTTGTTGGGACCGCCCTTTTTTCCCGCCCTTCTTGTGGCGATTGCAACCTCACAGCCCGTCACATAACGTTCCACGTCGCTAGCCACTCCGTACCAGTAATATCTTTGTTTAAGGCATTTTTTTTTTGACGCATTGATGGCCAGCGGATGGTAAATCATTGTAGGTATGCAATGCAGTTGCAACCATGTCATGTGGTAAAACTAGCAGGTCATCTTCTCCCTGCTTGTCTTTAATGAATAACACCCCATCTCTTACCCGCATTCTATCCTTACTCAACCAATAATGTTTGGTCGCAGGGCTAGATGCGAATAGGTCGTTGGGGGTAGGAGCGACGCCAGCCTGCAAATAGAGCAGTGTTGTAGCTAGGTCACTATCCTGATTTTGGGCTTGGATTTCCTGTGGAGAGAATCCCCAGCGGTGCTGTTTTAATTGTCCCACTGTAACCTGATTAGTAATTTACAAATATGGGTGGGTCAGGCTGTTGAGGAACGGGGGTTGATATTAGAGGAATAACGTCATCTACAGTACATTCTCCTTAAAAGATGCTCACTGTTGGTGGGCCCGTTGACAATACTTACATCCCCCACATGGTAACTCCGACAACTCAACTCCATACTTATAATGATTCGCCACCTCCGGCGCACGTGATAAAGCATCAACATTTACATCCTTTTTACCTGGTCGATGTTCGACTATCATCACGTATAGGCTAAGCTCCTCAATCAAACGAGCCAACTGGCCCTGTGGTTCCTTGAACCGCAAGAGCCAGGTTAGACTACTGTGGTCTGTTCGCACCATAAATGGCTTGCCCAGCAAGTAATGCCGAAATAGGCGGGTAAACTTTACGATAGCTAGCTGCTCCTTTCTAGTAGTACAGTAATGCCGCTGTTCGGCGGAGAGAACGAGACTAGCATACGCTATCACTCGTTCCTGCCCATTCTGAATTTGGAAAAGCTCCCCTCCTATCGCCTGGTCATAGGCATCTGTATCTAAAACAAACCTATCCTGGGGGTTCGGAAGGGACAGAACGGGTGGATGTGTAAGTTTTTCTTTTAGAGTGTTGAAAGCCTGTAATAGTGGTATATCCCAACGGAAATGCCCCTTTTTAGCTATGGTGTACAGGGGCCTAGTGATCTCAGCAAAGTGTGGGATAAACGCTCTGTGGTAGTTCGCCAACCCTAAGAATCGTTGCAAATCCTTGTAGTTGATTGGCGTAGGCCAATTATTAATAGCGCTGACGTCAGTATTTGACATCACCACAGTGTTACAAGACACGATTCTACCCAAAAATTTAGTCTGGAGGACAGATTTCTCATCCTCCTGCCCGAAATGCGTCTCCACCCACAGCGTAAAATGTCTGTAGATAGGAAGCAGCTTTACCACTTAAACTAAGGTAGAACCCCTCTTTCTTTTCTCGGGCTGACCACTCGTTCATGCGAGCATATGCCTCGAATCAGTCCTTAAAGACATACCAGTCATCCTGACCTGAATACTCTAGATTCTTCATGACCCGAAACAGTTGACGCTCAAGGCCATAACAACGACGCCGGTCATGTGGCACATTCCTTAAAGAATGGCGTTCATGCCCCCAGGCGTCGCAGGGTACATAATACCAAGCTTTCGTTTGAGGACAGTGAGCGCACAGTACGGAGGAACCAACAGACCGTGACCGAACTCGCAACCAAGCTCCCGTCCTGTTCAGAAGCTGTTTCGTTTCCGTTTACGCGACAGGGGAATATGCGTGCGAACGCGCGCCCTCACTTTAGTTACCAAAACATGGCGAACTTACCAGAGTTCAAGAGACACTTTGTCGCTGCGTATGTTTCTGACATTCTAGACACTCCAACCAATCCTGATTTCCAGTATAAAAATGACGATCATTTCAACTTGGACAAATTCAACGATGATGAATGCAACAGCTATTTCAGGTAGGAAAACTGTAGGCCTAACAAGGCTAGCCCCCCCCCCCCCCCCCCCCCCCCCCCCCAGCTCTAGGGCTAGGCCTAAACTAATTATGCTAAGCATAGGCTAAACTAAGCCTGCTGTATTAATTATTAATAGCCTAAACCTATTCCAAGCCCTTTGTCTGAAAGTGTTCGTGATACGCCTATAGAGCAAATATTATATAGGATTTCATTCACTATAGTACAGTACCTGTACATAGTATTGGAATTAGGGTCCACATGAGCCTCTCCAGCTTAGGCCTAGCTAGTTAATGAATTTAAAAATTGTCTTTAATTTCATAATTTTTTAATTCACTAAAGATTACTTTTGAGTTGATACACTAGCCTATTTTTTACAATATATAGTGCTTTGAAGCTTAACACTTTAGGCCCTATTTACTTAGTACTGCTTTGCCTACATATAAATGGTCCAATTGATTACTTACTGCACACCTAATTTAGTGTAATACGGTATATTCTTTCCACAGATTCAAGAAAGATGACATCTATCGCCTAAAGCGTGCTTTGGGGGTGCCGCAGACTGTAAGACTGGAAAATCAGTCAAGAGTAGATGGCCTTGAGGCCTTGTGCATCACTCTCCAGAGATATGCGTATCCGTGTAGGTACGGAGACCTGATAAAGAACTACGGGCGTTCTGTACCTCAGCTCTGCTTGACTTTCAAGTGGATGACGAACTTCATCTATGACAGTCATAAGTACATCATCTCATCATTAAATCAGCCCTGGTTAACGCCAAATAGCCTGAAGACCTTAGCTGATGTAATATATAGAAAGGGTGCCGCTCTGATCAACTGTTGGGGCTTTGTAGATGGAACTGTTCGGCCAATATGTAGACCGAATCAGCATCAACAAGTTATGTATAATGGACATAAAAGGATTCACGCCCTGAAGTTTCAGTCAGTGACTGCCCCCAATGGCCTCATAGCGCACCTCTACGGGCCAATTGAAGGGAGGAGACATGATGCATTCCTTCTGCGCGAATCAGGGCTTTTAACTGAGCTGGAGGCCCGATCACATGATGCAGATTGGAACATTTTGTGTGTATTTGGCGATCCTGCCTACCCATTGCGCCCACATCTACAAACACCTTTTCTTTCAGTGCGAATCACTCAAGAGCAGGAGGCATTTAATGCGGCGATGTCCAAAGTTCGCATTAGCGTTGAATGGTTGTTTGGGGAAATCATAAACCTCTTCAAGTTCACCGACTACAAAAAGTCTCAGAAGGTGCACCTGAGCGCTTGTGGGAAGATGTACATTGCCTACTTCGAACTTGAACCTCCCTCCTTGGAAGACTACTTTCAAGTAGTGTAGATTTTTCTTTTCCATTAAATTGGAAACATGTATTTGACTATTTTTGTTAAAGGCGCTCTATTTAAAATGAGTTAATTTTCATAAACACACTTGTTATGTGTCTTTGATGTATTTCAGTTATCCCAGAGGTGGTATATGCTTATACTCAGGTTCAGAGGTACGACCGATTGGATGAATGGTTGTTTACATTTTATTAGTTTTCTAATTTTGGAATATATTTTGGGCTTTTGAATTACTGTTTTAAGTGGATGTGCATTACCTATCTGAATCACTGAATTTTCCCAAGTTGAAATATTTTATTATTCTCATACTGGAGATCAGTATTGGTTTGGGCATTTGTGTCATCCCTTAAAATATCAGAAACATGCAGCGTCTCTCTTCTAGAGGCTTTTTAAAAATTCCATGTACGGTATGTAACTTAGTATGAAATAAATGTTTTATACATTATTTGAACATCAATAAAAATCATGTAAATGTTTATATGTTGTCCACACTGATTGATATTTAGTGTATTCTAGTTAAAAATATCCAATACCAAATCACCTATGGTTTAAAGTTTATTTTCTTCAGCAGCCATGGTATAGCAATATAGCCATGATATTTTGGTATTTACAAGTTATTAATAACAAATATTAAAGAGCCCAAAGAATTCTCTCAAATAACAGGAGTCCATGGCCCACTATCACGCTGGAGAGTTTGAGGTTAGAGTATCAATAAGACAAAGGTTACTCATATTTTATTTTATTTTAAATATTTATATTTTTAAACAAATAAAGCCTAAATAAATATACTGGCAGAAATTCATGAACACTTAATATAAAAAATTTAACAAGGCTAGAACTTGAAAGCAATAATATTGCACTATTTAACATGAAATGCAATGCAGTAGTCATTAAAACGTTAATTGACAAAAACCAAACCTGAAAAATAATCAACAAAACATATTCAATAAGGTACTCTATTCGATTACCTTATTACCATGGAGGAAATATTTCCTCCATCTTATTAAAAAGTTAAACATTAAAAGAGAAGAACATAACTGTGTAATAGAGTACTCAAACAGAGTATATGCATATTTAATTCTTCAAAGACTTTAACAACGCCATCATCATCTGATTTTGTTGCTGTTGGAGTATTTGCTGTTGTACAGTTGTTGTTGTTGTTGTTGGAGCTGCTGCTGCTGCAGAGCTTCATACCTCCTATCTCTTTCTCTATCTTCTGCCCTTCTTCTTTCTTCTTCCTCCCTTTTCCTCTCTATTTCTTCCCTTCGGAGTTGCCCGTCAAGCTCCATCTTTTTCTGAATGAGGCTGATTGTATCATTCCTGCTGATTGTATCATTCCCACTGTTCCTCCTTCTGGCCGTTGTGCTGCTTCCATCCTTATGTCTAAAAAGAAAGAACAAATGAAAAAATGTAAATAAACCAATGAGCTAAATTTTGTCTATTAAAGAAAGAAAAGATAGTTTTTTTGTTTTTTTTACCAGGAGGTGGGAAATTTCCAATAGGGAGGGAGATTATAGGAATCTTTATGAGCATTACAATTCAGGAATAACAACTTAATATTTGAAATGTCTTCCATGGAGTTCACAATTCAACAGCTGACCTTAATCACCGCAAAATGTCCAGCAGTCCATGCACACTTTCTTGGACCTTCCACGGATTTGGCCTTAAATGATGGACATTGTGAAATCCAATGCTGCTCTTAACAATGAGGACATACCGGCCTTGGCTTTTTGTCCTTTGTTGTAGGATCGGATACTTGAGCGCTGAATGAAGAATGAATGCGATTGCTTCTCTTTTGGTCGGTCACTTTATGGGAAGTCAGATTGTCTTTACCTTAGATGGGATCGTTTAGCTTCAAAGCCTCTAACTGAACAAAGTCTACCATATCACTGAATCCTGTTCTCTTAGCTTCTGAACAACGTTCCTCCATCTATCATGCATGTAAAAGGGTAACTTTTGCATACTATGCTTGAGATTTTCTGAGAATTCTAACACACCGAGACTACCAACACAGTTTGTAGCAGCTTTACACTCTGTAAGGTATACTGAAAACTCGTCTAGAGCCTTTGGATCATTGGGTCGAATTGGTACCCATGACATCACCTTTTTCACATATGAATTAACAATTACTTCGGGATCCCCATAACGTCTGGTTAGCTCCTTGATAGCTGCTAGATACCCAACATCTGCATCCAGATATGAAAATCCGTTTAAAATTTTGTGGGTTTCGCCAGTTGTGTACTGCTCCAGGTATGCGATTCGCCCATCATTTTTGCAAAGCCATTCTATTTTTTACTTAAATTGCCGTATGAACTTATTAATTAATTATTATTAATCTCCAGTTTTGGTTTTTGTATCTCTACAAGTACGTCACAGAGATTCTTTTCTGACTTCTGATTAAAGGATTCTTCACCTGTCGGCTTGCTGTTTACAATAATGGGTACTACACTGTCTATCACAGATTCTTGTCCTTGTTCTTTTACACTCTCGTGTTCCTCTTGCACACTGTCTTCATCTAAACACTGGCTGTCGTCCTCTTCACTTTATCTTCTCTATCTCTTCCAGCATTTACCTTGCTAGCTTTACTTCCTTTAGATGATCCCTTTGATTTTGATTTGCAACTCAAGGCATCCCCTAATTCCTCGGGTCTTGATATGAACCAGTTTGAAATCCACACATCCTTCTCCTCGAACCACTCAAGTAGTGCACAATATTCATCGTTGGCCTTAAGAAAGTGTTCATATCCGCTCATCCATGTGGTGTAGACATGCCTGCCCTCTTTTATTGTCGGATTTCCTCCTATTGAATACATCATAGTCTCAATCAAAGACCTGACATTCCGCCAAGCTTCACCAAGTGCCTTATATTTGATTTCAAGAGCATATTCGTGCCCTTTGGGTGTTGACTGTTGTATTTGTCACTCTTAGATTGACGTAAAAGAGGAATGATAAGACGTAGGTAAACTTTCAAGATAACCATTTAATGCCAAAAAAACAGCAAGCGCTCAACAGGCAGCAAAACATCGAACCTTGCGGTTCGCTAAACATCGAACCTTGTGGTTCGGACACAACATCCCTCCCCCTTAACTTTTAACTGTCCAAACTTTGTAATTCATGTATAACAGTGTTCTATAGATCAAGTCTAGTAGGTGGTTTAATTTTCCTTAAGGGATAACGGTGCTCCTTTGTTATTACTTTATCATCATCATGATCTGTCATTGTTTCTCGCAGTGTTGGTGTGTTCCTTTTCGATTAGTGTTTCATGGGGGATTTCCTGATCTCTAAAGTTGGCTGATCTCGCGATGTTTGGTTTCATTAATGTCAGTCGCGTTTGAAGCTCTCTGCCTAAGAACAACTTTGCAGGTGTTTCTTGGGTTGTGGTTTGCGGAGTTGATCTATAACTGAGCAGAAACGTTGACAGCCTTTTTCGTAACGAACTATGCTGTGCTCTTGATGCTCTCATAGCCTGCTTAAAGGTTTGAACGAACCGTTCCACCAGGCCGTTTGTCCTTGGATGATACGGGGCAGAAGTTGTATGTCGAATGCCGTTGGCTTCCATAAACCGTTCTAATGTTTGTGCGATAAACTGCGGACCACTGTACCAACTGTTCTGGTAACCTATTCCTCGCAAATACACTCCTCAATATTTCAATTGTAGGAGAATATCCAACTGGAATTGAAGAAACTTGAAACTAGTTTCAGTAACGACCAGAGTTGTCGGGCGTAGTTGGGTGAGTTGAGCACAAATAAATGGGTTTGGAGACACTTGTAACACATCTACAGTATTGATTTATTCAAACTCTCATAATGTTGACGATGGTCAAAGTTAGTAATCACGAAGATAACTGCTCATAACTTATGATGGTTTCTGATAATGATGGTTTCAACTGTTAAGAAATATATCAGACATTCTTATAAATTGAGTTCTGGATGATTAAAGTGATTACATACAGCCTTAGCAAAGTTGTGATCTAAATAAAGGCTGTAACACTAATACGATAACTTCAATTATCTATTTACCCGTGCTCAATCAAGCGGAACGAGCACCGTGACCAGCTTCTACACATGGTTTACTTTCATGTACGATACCATATTGGCGATGGAACTTTTCAGAGTTTTCAAACAATATTTGAACTACATATTATCATACCAAACTAAGAAATTATGATTATACTGTACTAACACTATAACTACGTCTAGGAATTATCATTTAAATAACGATTACTATATTATCACTAATTTAACGAACGTTTTCAGGCCAAATTTAGAAATGAACAGGCAAATCTTCTCACGTATGTACAGTGGGCTCCACGCATCTTAGGCAACGTTCGGAGCCATGTCAACTTAAAAAAAAGATGATTTCTATATATGAACTTTATCTATAGGCCAAAAAAACATAACTAAAAAATATGACTGCTCAACCTACGTTTGTGTCTTGTCCAGGTCTACGCATAAGATTGAAATTTCAGTTTAGAAATCGATGGTTTTCTACACAAATGACAACAAAGTCGTGTACAACAAGTGCACATTGCTCAACTGTCTTATGGCAGGCCGGGTGCGTATTAATTAGTAATATATGGAAGGCAAACATCGCCAATAAAAAATTACTGCCAGCCGTAACAAGAACCTGTTGATCAGGTGACTGCCAGCTGACTGGCACTACAGTTATTATAAGCATACAGTGCTTGTCTTTCGTTAAAATGCAAGCAATTTTGTTTATTTGCAATAAATGAAGAGGATGTGCCAGGCTGTAAAATATCCCCCGCGAAAAATTTTATCCATCGCCGCATTTAAAAAAAATGTGGTGTGGTAAAGATATATCAATTATACACTTGATAACTGCATCAGCGGTTGTCAACAAAAGAGTTACAGCCATGGTTACAGCATGCACGCAAATATCGTACGCGGCGGATATACCCTACGCGGTTTTATTTACACGATCTTTTGTTACGTTTTTCGCCAGTGACGTCACGATTAAATCGTATAAAATGGCCTATAACTTCATAAAAAATTGCCAAAAAACGATTTTAAGGTTGATTCTATTATTAATGGTATATCAAAAATCCACTCTAGAACAAAAATTCATTTTGCTAGTTCTCTTTTAAAAGCTTGGTTTCTTAATCGCTATTGTATTTTCAGTGCAATCGTTGTGCTGCGTAGCATCCCGACAAAATCGGCGAGGCTCCCCGACTCGACCAACCAATCAGCCGAAAGCTGTCGGCTATTAGCGTGTAGCGATTGTATGAAAACAGAGGTTAAGATCGGCCCGGCTTCTGTAAAAAAGTTGGTACCGAGGACATAGAGAGTTACCCACCACCAGGAACCAGAGTATAGACCGCCCTCTTTGTCAATCCGTGATGGGGAAACACTGCATGCGTGTTCCTCTAAACAACAGTTATACAAATGGACCGGCACGATCTTGAAATATTAAATATCTGTAAAATTGTTCTTGTACATCGAATGTTGGTGTTTTTTGGATACATCAAGGAAAAGAAAACAACTTCTGTCTGTGGTCACGGTGTACGTTTTTTGTTTGATGATGGTATGTTTTGTTGGCAAATAGTTTTTGACCTTTTAAGCTTTTATTTAGTATTTCAATCAGTAAAATTATAGTTGTTTAGACTAAGCTAAGCCAATCTATGCCTAGGTAGACTTAGCGTAGCTTAAGCTTTCCTAGGGCAGGCAGGTCTAGGGAGGGTAGGGGCTAGGCTAGGCCTGGGCCTATCTATCCTCGCCTATTTTAATGGATGCCTACCTAGGCCTAGGCCTATCTAGAAAGTACAGGTCTAGGTAGAGTTCTAGGACTACTTTACTTCAGATTTTCTCCTGCTTGGCCTAGTCTAGGTTTATACTTGTATTGTTAAAGGAATTTTTCATGGCACTAACACGCTTTAAAGATATACATACTATAATACTAATAGTACAGTTAAGTCAAACACTCACGAATCGGGTCCTACTAAATACCACACGGGACCACTCGCGACCACACGGGTGCAAAAATGATAAAAATATTACCACACGAGAGTAGAAAACTACTTAATAATCAATAGAAACCAACTTTTAGTACGGTAATTATCCGAATTCCGTTAAAAATCGATGTATCTTGATTTTGATTTGTTGGTTTTTCCCGTCGTGTCTCGGTAATGTAATACGTTAATTGTGGATCTGTAACGCATTGACGTGTCAGCTGAAACGCATTCAACCATGACCTTCATGTCTGTGTTTCATATCATCAATCAAGATAGGCCGTTATATACTGCCATGTGAACAGTAATAAACCTATTTTACATAAAATGAAAATGAGAATTTGAATTATATATTGTTAGATTGATCGTTTATTTTTATTTTCTGTCAAACTCGTATACAGTATGTTTTTTTTTTCTTTTTCAGTGTAGGGCCTACATGAATGGAATAAAGAAGATTGCATTAATATAAAATTATATTATTAGAAGTGAATAAATACAGAACCCAACTTGTAGTATAGAATTAGCCTCAATTTGGTTACCAGTAGGGTGTGTGTGTGTGTATTTGTACTCATATTTATTTCAAAATTGGTCTGCCCTAGGTCTGGTTAATGCCCATAGTAATGAAAAAATATTTAGGATTAAATATTTAATTTTTCTTTTTTTTTTTTAATTACCTAAAAAATAGAAACATCCTCTGCTCTTCATTCTATGATTGGCTGATACATTACATATTTTTTTTCCCAATATGACATACTATTGACTTAATGGTGTGTATGCAATTGCAAAAGCAGTTGGCATATTGGATGTGGCTTGGACTCCCATTATTGAGGTCAGGGGTTCAAATCTCTCACTGTGCAAGTGGCTTGTGTCCTTGGGCAAAGCACTCAACATTTATCTGTCTCTCACTCTAAATGGGTACCTGTCTCTTATACACATCTAGATGTGTATAAGAGACAGGCTGTAGACAACGCAATACCGTCTGCTGATTGTCAGTGTTAATCTGAATGAATCCTCATTAAAAAGACTATCTGTTGGGTCCGCGTCTTCGCAGTGAGTAACCGGCTTTACCGTACCACTGGCTACGGTATTTTTCAATTGCTTATTTATAGGCCTACTAGGCCTGTTTTTTTTTTAATTTTGCCATATTCTTTTTTTTTTTCGTCTTTTATTTTCATCCTTTTTTTTTACGCCGTGGCTAGAGATACGGTACCGTATCGGAACTTCCAATTGCTAAAGGTACGGTACATTTACGTCATGATTAGCCAATAGAAATGACCGACACGATTTTGGCTTTTTTTGCCAAGTCGACGTCGCGATCATGAGAAAAAGCATGTGATATGAACAGTTACCATCAAATTTATGACATAAAACTTTTGGCCATTTAATGTATTTCGATTGGGGCTTATCACAATGTTTGGGTTAAAAATCCTTTCTGTTATTTTAGCGTATTTTATGATCTACCATAAAGAATGATCTACTAAGGCTAGGTTTAGGCCTAGGGCCTAGCCTGAATACCTAGGGGCCTATGCCTATAGAATAGTAGGCACTAGATATTATTGCTGATTAAAATAGCAAACAAAGCAATTTGGCGATTGTAATTATCAGTGGAAGTAAACTTAGGTAGTATTGGCCAACAGTGGTTAACTGTGAATAAAACTAAAGTTTCCTATCTGTCTTTATTGAAATTTGAACGTAAATCATGTTACCTTGGTTTAATTCAATATTTCGACATTGTTGTTGTTATCACAGAAGGATCAGTGTTTGGGTTTTATCAGGACCTGGTTTTATCATCATTCTATGGTGATGACACAACCATGGTGAAATATCAAATGATTATTTGTAGTAATATTTTTTTTAATTTTTGTTTCCTTACAGCAGAGTAAAGATGGGGCTTCTAGTCAAAATGAATGTACATTTTTTTTAATTTGTACTATAAAATAATAAATACAGCCAGTGTACATCAATCTGTATCATAGAATTAAAGAAGAATGAATATGAAGAATGATAATGTGTGTATTATTCATTTATTTCTTTAATTGTGTTTCCTTCAATTTTCTCGGTATGTTTTATCCAAATCTGGAAGCTGCAAGAAAAATGAATAAATTTATTGTATAAAAAGATAAGCAAGTAATTCAATTAAAATCAAAGATACATTTTATTGACCATAATTATTAAAATATATATATAGTATATGAAAACGCAACAAAGAGAACAGCATGAAGCACATACTAAATTCCATTGTTTCAATTATAAGGTCATGTTTCAATCATGAATATATCACTGTAAATGGAAGAAAGAGAATAAATTATGTTAGAAGGATAAAATGCTGTTAGTAAAAAGATAGCAAAATGGAAATGAAAATAAAATTAGGCCTATGATAAACCAATTGACGAACTAATTATAATAATTATAGGCCTATAATATAGGGCCTGGGCATATTAAATTTTGCGTTTTCGCAACTCCTTCGGTACTCCATATATTTGTTCAAAATCAACCGCGACTGAAATGAGGCGCGACCGAAATGATACCCCTGGGCCCTAGGCATAACTAGTTTAGGCATAGAATTAGACCAGCCTACTAGCTACTCTAGCTAGGTCCTCCGGCTTCGCTAGGTTTCAGCTAAGGCAGGGTAGCTAAGGCCTAGGCCTGGACTCTACTACTGTATTAAAATAGTTGATTCTCGATTGATGTCGCCAAATCTAGCAAAACTGCTATCCCTTTTTATTTGCTATAGTGCCTCGGGCTACAAAATATTAAAATCACAGCTTGTCAACAACAACAACATTTTTTTTATATATTCTGCATATTTCTAAGTTTGAGATTTACCTTGGCAATTTCTATTTAAATGATTTTTATATTCATTGAGTTTATTTATTTGATGTATGTGTTTACCTATTGACGTCGGTATTCCTAATGTGTTATTTTAATGCTATCTTTGCCGGTGTCTGTTCTAGTAGTCTGACTATGTGTCGTAGCCGGTTAAGTCTTCTTCTTTTAACTTAGAATTTGATTGCAGTTTCTTTTAATTTATTGTAAAGATCTGCATTACTCACTCTGTTCATTATATGCAGCATTCTTCATAATAAAAATGTTTGCTAGATTTATGCTTTCTTAAGTATTGTTTTTTGTTATAATATATTTAGTGTTTAATTTTAGCAATATTGCTATCATTTTTGTAGTCTACTTGTAGGCCTTACTACAGTAGCTAGGTCCTAGAGGCCTAGCCTACTAACCAGGTTATTTTTTCAGAGTAGGCTACAAAACTGGCTATGTATGTCTGGCTAAATGTGTCTGTGAATTTTATCCTTTCCTTTCTCATTCGAAAGAGTAGACTTGCACAAGAATAATATTTTTTTTTTGCCCTTTTGCAACAGCATACATCACTGATCACATACATGCCTGCCCTTTTTTCTGCCCCACTTTACTGTACCTGTAACAACAACGTTTTGTATTTTCAGACTTGAAGATGATAAAGAAAATGAATGTTTCCTCAGAAAACCTATTAATGTTGAAATTATGCCTAACTATTGCATGTTTTTTTGTGCAGGCCTGCTCCAGAACATCATCTGCTGACAAACCAGTTGATATCTCTAAAGAAGAGTGGATGGGGAGACTACAGGATGTACATATCAGTCGAACGGACATGAATAAGTTGATCATGAATTATTTAGTTACAGGTAAACCCTCAATCAATATATTGTTTATGAAATTTGTACTCATATTTATTTCAAAATTGGTCTGCCCTAGGTCTGGTTAATGCCCATAGTAATGAAAAAATATTTAGGATTAAATATTTAATTTTTCTTTTTTTTTTTTAATTACCTAAAAAATAGAAACATCCTCTGCTCTTCATTCTATGATTGGCTGATACATTACATATTTTTTTTCCCAATATGACATACTATTGACTTAATGGTGTGTATGCAATTGCAAAAGCAGTTGGCATATTGGATGTGGCTTGGACTCCCATTATTGAGGTCAGGGGTTCAAATCTCTCACTGTGCAAGTGGCTTGTGTCCTTGGGCAAAGCACTCAACATTTATCTGTCTCTCACTCTAAATGGGTACTTGGTAGGATGTTTTGGCATTGAATTTACTTAGTTTCGTGAACTGTATAGGATACTGTACGCATTTCAGGGAGCAGGGAATTGTTGCACTTTGTTGTAGTTTGCCATTGCAAAGTATCCATTCAGTGGCGTATGTGGGAAATGGAGGTCTGATACAGAGATGGTCGTATGCAGGGCGGAGGAGGTGGGAGAGACCACCCAGCCTTGACGTCTTGCGCCCATCCTAAAGCCATTTTTAAGGTCTTCCACCCAGCCTCATCCAAACCCTCCACACTAAAGTTTTTTCCCAATTAATAGTTATTAATAACGCGACAATGGATTCTCGCACCAGTCAGAATGTAGTTCGCCAGGCGCTTGCTTCGCTGTGCCTTAAATACACAGTCACGAGATTCGTAGCTTGGCATGAGAGCAATGTAGTTTGTATGAAAACACGAGTTGTCTTTCTGCAAATTGGTACAGGCAGTCTAGGGTGTAGCCGTAAATGCCCGGACTTGTTAAACTAACGATGCCTAGACTATTGTCTTTACTATATGGAAGTACTTTACCTTAAATAATAAAGATTGCAAGCCCAGGCACACCTCTAGCAGGAGTAATCAATGCAGATTGTATTGTACAGTGAACCATGGACGGTTTTTACGTATTCCAGGGAAAAGTTCATGACCGCCAAGTACGTAAAAACAGGGATTCCCATACTGGGAACGGAACGGCCGCTAAATATTGGCATCTATCACAAGCACGCACTGCCCTGGCCAAAAACCGTGAAACACCCATGGGGTACCCGTCATACTTGAAATTCGACACAATTTTCCTAGTGGGGTAAGCTGGAAATTATCTGTCATGCAACGTACTATTGACATATAGCCAGGCCAGTTAAAAAAATTTTATGTCAAAGGTTAAGACCGTTTTCTACGAATTTCGTTTTAGAACAGCATGCTCAGTCTGGTAAGCCTACTGGTGGTTAATTAACAGTTTAAAATGTTAGCCGGATTAATTTCCTCTGACTAAATAAAGCCTTGCGTGGAGGCATCAACTACTACTGTTTCCCTATTGAATGTCCCAGAGGGCTGCGAAATGCGGGGACAGCTTGGTAGAATTGACGTGTAAAAGTAGGGCGTAGCTGTACGAGCGATGTTTGTTTCCCACGATATAGCCACTGTAACCATGGATCTTACTATTCTTATTTGTTTTGCTTTCAGTGAAGCAAAACACGTGAGCAAGTCGATGTTAATTTGCATTCAGGCTGTAAATGGGGAAATCCTAGCTTATTATCGGGCGATCGTTACCGTCGCCCACCACCAGTCATAGATATTTTGAACTAGTGAAAATCAACAAGATATGTTAAATAATAAAGGATAGGGGATACATGTGAAATTGTTTCCATAATTTTGTTAGTTTAATTTATGGAGTAATTTGATTAGCAAATAAAATACAGTACAATAAGTGCATAATCTCGGCATTAGATTTATTTATTTATTCAACGGAAGAAAAGTAGACGTTATTTGATTACATGATGATGGCCAATGTTACAAAGGCTAGTAGTCCTTGTCTTTAAAAATAAATTATTGTTTTTGTTTCCTTGATTAAAATTATATTACTTGCATGAATATCCCTCTTATCCTGGAATAAAGAATAGTAGTTATGTTGCATAGGCTAGTATTCGTCCTTGACTTTAAAAAAAATAGGTACGTACATATTTTTATAAGCAATCAAAACTAAGTAAATTGTTAAGTTACATTACCCAAGTTGAACATTTTGAATCCCAGTGCGTCGAAGGCTTTTCCCCCTCTGAATCCCATCCCCCCCCCCATTCGGTTCTTCGGCCCTCACTCGGTAGGCGCTTCGCACCAAAGTACACACACGTTCATGCCAAACCCATCCTAAAAATTCTAACACCCACCCTCAGTTTTCAATAGCTACATCTCTAGCTGATAGGGTGGCGAAGGTGAAGTTGGTGGGGGGCCTCAATAATTAGAAGAGGGATGCTAGCTCGCAAAATAAGGTGATTTTAGGTGATTCTTAACTACTTGAGCTGTGATTTTTTTTTTTTCTTTCGGGGGGTGGGGGTGGCTTTGTTAAAAAGAAGTTGTCTAAAAGGTCTGTAACTTTTGAATTGCATTCTCATTTTAGAGGGTTTTAAAGAGGCTGCTGAAAAATTCTGCATGGAGTCTGGAACTCAAATCAATTCAGAGCTGAACAGTTTAGGTGAACGTATACACATTAGAGAAGCTATCCAAGATGGAAGAATAGAGGTTGCTATTGGTATGGTTAACAGTCTGCATCCAGACCTTCTAGATAATGATAAATACCTCTTCTTCCATTTACAGGTAAGTGTTGTGTGTTTTATTATTGTGATTCCTAGGTTTTACTTTTCAGTTATAATTACAGTATGTGATCATTTTGTTATTTTGATAACTCACTTTTTATGCAATATTTTATATTCGGTAATTAAAATATTGCATAAAAAGTGAGTTATTTTGATAACTCACTTTTTATGCAATATTTTAATTACCGAATATACTCGCTCATTAAACGAGGCTTAAAATAGCAAAGTGCGATTGAAAAACCGGGGTCGTCTTTTATATGCACAACATACAAATTTTAGATTTATTAAATCATGTTCATGTTATGTGCCAAACGTCCGTAACACACAAATTTACTACTGCAATGATTTGATTTATTTCAAAATTCTCACAACTAAACAGAGTACAAAATTAAACGAATTAAACAACAATAAGAGAATTTCAGGATAACCCTTTAAGCATTTCTGCTTGCTTCCGAAGGGGTCCTGTTACAATAATAATAAACGCAACAATGACATATAACAAAAAGAAGGCCATGGCCTAAAATAAGCAACAATTGCAAACAAATACCATACTAAAAAATTTAAACAATTAGCTTGGAAAGAGAATTATAAATAAATAATAAGGTAAGACAAAGATTTAGATATGTAAATAATATCATCAATTAGTATTACATTTAATTTTATTATTATTTTACAATACCTTATTATTTATGAAATTTAAAAGGTATTATTCAATTCAAGAATATAAAAATTCAGTGATACAAAAATAGAATATGGATCATTCCGTGTCAAATCAACCAGATTTCAAAAAAGTTCCAGTATGACCCTCTCAGATTTTGATGAAACTCCATAAAAATGATCCACTATGTGAAAAACCAACACTTTAAAAAAATTAGTGTTATAGGTTTTGTAGTTTCTGAGATATTGACTCCTCAAAAAAGGGGCGTGGTACTTCAAGATGCGCAAATGCAATTTCCTCCAATTTTGGAAGCTTATAACTTGGGATTGGTAATAGCTATCAAGGTCAAACTTGGTATTCTAACTTGTATTCCACCATATTACACAAATATGACAGATTAACTGTTATCCCTTCTCTTTTTAAGTTATCTGCACTCAAAGTAGCCACTTCAATTCAGCCCATGAATCCCATGTCGCGTAGACCAAATGTGGGCCCAAGTTATAATATTTTCCAGCTAACCGTAATAAAATAGCATTTTAAACTAGATTTATGAATTAAATATTTAAACTATAATAGAAAATGTCACCGAAAATTAGTAGACTTACCTGCCTAATGCAGTACAAATGTGCATTTCTATGAAACATGTCTTCCTGGCTTGACGGACTGTGCATGTGTATGAAATAAACAAGTGTATCCCAACCGGTTTAATCGTAATGAACTTCTCTAAACCTGTTAATGTTTGATTGCACTCTTTAGCAACAACATTTGATTGAGCTGATCAGGCAAAGAAGTTTAGAAAGTGCTCTTGACTATGCCCAAGTACATTTGGCTGAAAGAGGAGAAGAGAACAAGGATATTTTACCTGAACTTGAAAGAACATTAGCTTTGCTTGCATTTGAGGACCCTGAAAATTCACCATTTAGAGACCTCCTTCACCTGTCACAAAGACAAAAGGTAAATCTTTTCAAATCCTTAAAATGTTACAGTAAATTAATATTACAGTAAATAAGCACAATTTGCCCTTGTCGTGATGTGCCTGTATATGATCATTATGTGAAGTCATCACAAAGGCATGACACATGTTTTTGTCAAATAAAATTTGATAGTTTTTGTTGTAAATTCATCTCGAGCAGAACATGCTTCTTGATATTTTTTGGTGGTCCGCTTCACAGCGAATCACCTCTTGTTATTGTCAGAGATCTTTATTTTTTAATTCTACATTTCTCCCCAATTTTTATTTGTCAAAAATTGACTCCCGTGCCCTAAATTTGAGGGGTCAAATAACTACATAGATAGTTAGCAATGGAAATGGAACTTATAACTGAAAGATATGTATTTTGGCCATATACTGTATGGTAGAAATATTACAAATAGAAATGATTAAAATTATAAAAAGTTTTATTCTACATGTATTATTCAAACTTGATAAAGCATTCGGTAATATTTTTAAATAGATTTAATATTCTTATCTTATACCTGTATTAATGATGGCCTCGCCAGAGAGTGCAGTATTTTTAGATAATGTAGGCTTGTGTCAAGATTGTAGCTTACCTAATTTTTGGTGAATGAAAGTAATGGTTATGGTTAATGGTTATTAATTTATAGAGCGCAAAATACAAAAAGTCTCTAAGCGCTATCAGGCAAGTGTAAAGATGGAACGGAAACCAAAACCACAAAATAAAAAGAAGTGAAATTTGAATACCATGCCAGCACCCAAACCGAAGTATGGGGATACGCCCTCATCGCTGGCTAGGGTTCAATCTAATTGAACTACAGTCAGCACCTGTTGAGTCTCGGCCATCTCGGATTCGGGCGCCTCCTATCCTAGTTAAGGCTATAAAAGCTAGCTGGCATGGAAATAGGAAAAAAAATAAATAAATTAAAGGGACGAGAATAAGTGGGTCTTAAGTCGTTCTTTGAAAATGGTGACAGAAGGTGACTCACGAATAAATAAAGGTAACAAGTTCCACAACTTGGGCCCAGCAACCATAAACGATCGCTCCCCACAAGACTTTAACCGAAAGGATGGACAATAAAGATTGGTTGAGTCAGTTGTTGACCGGAGGGAACGAGTGCAAGTTGCAGAACGAACCTTAATTAATTCGGAAATGTATGGGCAAAACTGAGCCTAAGTAGCAATTTTCAGCTTTCTAGTATGTCCAGAATGAAAATATTGCCTTTCAAAAACCCTAACAAGATATCGCTGCTCTTCGCGAGTCTGAAAAGGGGAGTGTTTTCAAAATTAAAAAGTACCCTAACTTCGGAATGCTTGGGAATTTTTCAATGAAACTTTGGAATTTTTCATAATACCCCACAAAGTATACTTGGTTAAATTTTCAGCAAAATCCAAGATGGTCACAGTGGAAACCTTCTGGAAATTGGTTAAGTTGGCATGGAATGACTCTTTATGGTATTTAATTCAAAATTGATCTTTTCCTCTAACAGGTAGCAAGTGAATTGAATGCAGCAATATTAGAAATTGAAAACAAAGAGTCATCACCACAGCTGGCGAAGCTTCTCAAACTACTGCTGTGGTCACAAGAACAACTGGATTCAAAGAAAGCCAAGTATCCACGCATGAAAGACCTCGCTAATGGTGAAATTAAAGAATCTAAGTGATGATATACTGCACCGCTATGGAGAAAAAATGGAGAAGTCCTTGTTTGGCTCCAGCTGTATGCATAAACCTGGTGAATGTTTTCTAAAAACACTATGAAGAATAATTTAAAGATTTTTGTATTCTAAGCCTTGTTTTTTTAATGACTAGGAAAAAAAGTGCATACCGTTTGTATTGGGCAGGGCCCATTTAAATAATGATACATTTAAAATTGGCCGCACATTGGAAAATTTAGCTTAGGTACTAGCATGCCAAAAGCTTAGCAGACATGCTTTTACCTCAAGCGTGATAGAACTTTTGAACTCTTTCCTCAAATACGTGCATATGAGTAGTTATGAACTGTTGTCTCAAATACATGCACACAGTACAAGTTTGGCCAAAAATTTCATATGCTATAAAAATGTAGCTAAGCTCCCTACTTCATAAGGTAGAATCCTCATACTGTATGAAAGCGTGTGCAGGTGTTTAGGTTCAGGTTAGCTGTTTGCATACTTAAGGCTGATATCTCGGGTATATTATCTTGTGTGCCACAGGCTTTAGTGCCAGGTGCCACATTAATTTCATATAACCCTTCTTATGTGCACAGCTGATTATTTCACCTATTAAAATAACTATTAGAAATATATGTTGTGTTTTCCTGGTCAACCCTTCCCTACTCCCCAGATGGGGGTATTGTAACTGTTTCAGGCCAGGTTTCCAGGGGCCCAGACAAGATTTCAAGATTTATATATACTAGTATATTTTTATTAATGTATTCTGATGTCAAAATGGTGTATTAAATCCCAATGACAGCAAACTAATAGAGAATATTCATATGGAATATATGATATATAATGTTGTCATAGTTACTGTTTATCAAGACAAGATACTGTATGCACTACAGGTCTCCCTCTAATTAAAGACCCCTCCAGTTAAAGACCACTTTCAATAAAGACCACTTTTCTGTGGTCCCGTTTGAATTCATATTTTTTAACATATATATATATATTTGGGTATATTTTATTGAGATAAAAAACATCGAAAACACAATCTTTGGCAGCATTAAGCTGAATTGTAGATTGGGTAATTACAATAAAATCTATAAAATTTGTGATAAGACTAATAAATGTACAGTATATAAAAATATGACACAGTCAAAAAACACTAAAAATACAAAGAATAAAAAACAATTTTACATCACACTTTACTCCTGAGCTATATATAATATCCAGATTATTCAGACTGGGGGGTTCATCCGCCACAGGACCTCACAATGAATTGAGAATTCGTACCATGTAAGGTATCGGGCTATTTTTGTATCAGGATTTAGTACATTTGTATTCACTATATTGTTTTTTATTTCGTAATGACATATTATGTGTAGTATTGTTAATTTGGAACCAGTGCTTAAATTTTTCCGAATTTGCAGTTTTCTTTGCAAATGTTTTGCAAAGTGAGGTCCTGTGGTCAGACAAACCCTCCAGTCCAAGAGTTAGTAGCGCATCCTCATAATTAAAAAAATTATCGGCAAGGATAATATGGCATACGCGCCTTTGAACGCGCTCTATGGATGTGCTTTGTTGTTTAGTGAGGCCAGAGTGCCACAACGGTGCAGCATACTCAAGAACCGGCCATTAGGAGTTCCCTCAAGTTAGAGACAAAAACAAATGGTTTTGGTCGACCTGAATGAAAATTTTCCCTTCAATTACAGACCACTATAAACTAAATAGTGATGTTAATGTTATTTTTTCTGTAATAAATTTTGTTATAAGGGTTAAGGCGTAGTATAAGATGGTGTTTGTGTATAATATTAGTGGTGTGAATAATAGTTTAATGAAAAGTTGCTTAGAACTAGTACAGGAATTGTAAAATCCTTTATTGAGAATAAAAAATTAAGATAGAAACAGTTCTCTTATCATTGGTTTTAATTATTGAATTAACTGGATAACCGCATTGTGACCTTATAAAACAGTTGCATAATTGATACTAAGCTGGCGTAATTAGGACATTCAAACTTAAACTTATCATATTGAATACCCAGAAATGGTACTTTATGAATCAATAATTAAGACCAAAGCTGCTAAAGCCCACCAAAACCCTGGTTCCAAAATGGTTTTTAATTGGAGGAAAACCTGTATTTGATTTTGTCTGCCAGACTCAACAAAATTTGAACAGACATACAATGTGTTTGATCAGATACATCAAAATTCAGGCATACAGCTTCAATGCTACATAATACAGTATCTATGTTGTGTGGTTATTTGTTTATTGTTCATTATTTTATTAGTTTAGATAATCAGCCATATAAAATGTAAAAACATGTGAACAATGTTCAAGATGTCTAGATTGTGTATAATTTCCACAGTTTTTTTAAAAGTTAATACAGTACAGTATTGTTAAATAACTATTTATGAAGCAAATATAAAAATACATATTAAATCTGAATATTTGATTTGTATCTTCTGTCGTTAAAGGAAATAACTAGAATGTGTATGTTTCAAGAAGTACTGCAATACATTAATTATGGGTGAATAAGTTTGTATGAAAAGAAGTGTCTGGCGGGATTCGAACCTGAGACCTCTCACTACAAGGCGAGTATCATACCATAGAATACAGAGACTTACGGTATACGCGCAGATCTAACCCCCTTTCAGTCATACAACTGACTGAAAGAACAACACATAGTGTAGCTACATTTAACCAGAAAATCTTATAGTATAGATTGCAGCTTGGAAATCATAGTAAATGTGATATAATATATGTATGTATGTATGTAACCCACGTTTACGGTTCGATCGTACAAAGTAATGAAAGAAACAATACACAAAAAAACTATATTCAACTATAAGCCAGCCAGCGTCTTTATTGCTATATACAGTATGCTAAACTATTAAGACTATATTTATATATATAAATATATAAATATATATATATATATATATATATATTTACCTTTCTTTGATGATTTATTTATAATTTAACATTGTTAACGGCTATCTTGA
>NW_022682691.1:149326-170151 GCF_011630105.1 Anneissia japonica | reverse complement strand
TATATATATAATATAAATCAAGATAGCCGTTAACACTGTTATATATATATACAGATGAATATATATATACTGTATATATATATATATTATATATATATAAAGCGAGGTTCAACTGTAGCTATGATTAGACATGTTATTACTACTAAGTTTTGTACCACACACATGGTGTGACACTCTCCATGTAAAATTGCCTAATTACTAAGAAACATAGAAATACAATTGCTTGAGATAAGCTGAGCATGCGCAGAAAGGCAGAGCGGTAATTCAAAAGATATAATTTGTTGGGTCAGATTAAGGTTTGATAAACAATGAAAGGGATTAAAGTTAATTGCTTTAAGAACAAGAAGCACAGCCAATCCTGCAAACGAAACATAGGCTATGTTCAGACACGACTTACGCTAGCGCAACGTTAATCGAGTGGTGTGGACTTGTGCGCGTAGCGAACGCCAGTATTATCGCGCAATCACTGGATGTAAACATAAAATAAAATGCGCGAATTAAGAATACGAATATTTCGCGCGAATACTTACACTAGCGTTCGTTAATCGCCCAGTCTAAACAGCTCGCTAGTTACGCCATGGATTTAACGTACGCCCGGCGACAGGCTACCTTCAGACTTGGAGATAAGCCAGGCTTGTTAAGTTAAGCCCGGCTCAATGTTAAGCCCGGCTTAACTTTGCCGGGCTTTCAGACTAGCGGGTTTAGCCAGGCGAGAATTTGCATTATAATGAACTGTAACCAGGAAACGTGTTTCAAAACACAGCGTTCGTAATTGAATGGTGATTGGTCATTTCGTCACCCGAAGTCAATGCAAGACCCCCCGCAACGATTAAAGCCGGCTTAGAAAAAGTTAAACACGGTGGCGCGCCAGGCCTAGTTACTATAGGAACACAGCCCAGCTTGAGATAAGCCACCTAGTTCAGACTGGCAGTTGGATAAACCCGGTGAGTTGAGCCGGGCTTATCCACCTAGTCTTAACTAGTCCAGATACGCCTGGCGTGTCTCTCAGGTGTGAACGTAGCCATCTTGTGTTTATAAGATCTTTTCCGTGTACCCGCAATGCCTTTTGAACGGATGTTCCACTATATTGGGAAGCTGCTCTATATTTATTATCTTTGGTTGAACCATGGATGTATTATAGAGGAGATCACTCAAAACACAGCGCTATGCAAATGAACCAAGAACAAAGCTGCCGCAGCGCGTGAAGAACTTTTGCGTGATGCCTTTGAAGTCTAATGTGTTCCCCGCCACCAAATGCTCAGCAGGCTTAGATTATCAAAAAATTGAACATGGCGAAATGGAGAGCACGTTATTTTCTCAATGCGCACTACTTACAGTCATCACTATGGCTGCGCAACCGTTTCCACAATGAAGCTAATACACTGATCTTTCAAGAAACACCAAATATAATAATACTGTCCAAAAAAAAAAAGAGTTTCAAATTTAATGAAACATTTAAAGTATGGTATATTTCAACTTGAATTTCCATAAATTGGATAAAACTCGATAATTCTAATTTTAACAGATATTAATTAAGGAGTGATGGAGGATTATAATAAAATAAGTCATTTTAGGGTTAACGAGGGTTAACCTTTCGAAAATTCAATCCAAAATCAGAGTAATTATCAGTTTTACACTGCCTTAGCAATCGATCTTCAGACAAAATTATAATGAATACAGAAGTAATTTTAACAGAAATATTTTACGGAATCTGTACACATAATAACATACTAAAAGTCCTAAAAAATCCAATCAGGGGAACATTGTTCGTTATAAAGATATTTAATGGGTTAAAACCAAACGCTTTATTGCACAACTGCTGCTGAAGCGTATAAACGCATGTCGTTGCCAAGTTGTTACTAACGAAAAAATGTGAATTATAGGGTAATACGCCCGCGTGCGATCCAAAGGCGGGGTCCACATTGGTTTGTCGTGTCAAAAGGGATCTGTTGCTGAGTGATCCTTTTTCTCAATAATACCTCCATAACCCACCGTACAGCATGAGTGTTGCCACTATTGTTGGGAAAACTTTCCATGAGGCTTAGATCAAGCATTCCCACCAAATCACACACTGCATAAATTGTTTAATCGGAACAGTTGTACTGGAAACTTGCTTTTTATTTTTATCTTTAGCTAATGACTCACGTAATATGTCATTCCTACACCAGATTATTACTCTTAAAAGTTCAACCGGATTTACTTTAACTGATAGATGACAACAGTGTTTATACTTTGCCGCCCACCCCAAGGGACAGTAGACGCATGTTAACATTTGTATAGAACTTTGCTTCTTCTTGACTCGTTATCAATAATCAGCTGAACCGGAAAATATCTTATACAATATACAGCATGTAAAACAGAACCAAAATGTACTATTGACTTGAAGAAGTACATTAATACCTTAATACAAAATAAATGAACAGGTACATAAAGAAAATTTGTATCTATATTATAGTTATTCTTTATGTTTAATAAAAATTTACGTTTTTTAGTAAAAAATTTACTACCAATTTTCAAGACATAATACCTGATCCATTACAAAGAAAACTAAACACTAGTGTATGTCCATCATTACCTGGTAAACAAGTAAACACCAATAGTAAAACAGATTTAATCCTTGTTAATTAATTTTACAATATAACACAGTTAAATCAAACGCTTATCCTAATTAGCCTTACACAAATTATTAATACAATATCGTCAAAAGATATAAAAATGGAGAGGTTATTTTCTTTATCTTTAAGGTCACGTATAATAAATACTTCGATGCTGCATAATAGGGCCTACTCTAAACAATGCAATAAAATAACTATTTTTATTACTACAATTTAGGGGGTGCGATTACACCGTCGGCAATCTCCCTGCATCCGCCCCGGCAGTCATCAATTAGCCGACTGAATTAAGCAGGTTTCAGTCACTAAATTCACATTTACCACAATTTTACGGAAATTTAACATAATACAGTAGAAATTAAAAAAAATATAAGCTAAGTGATCCACAAAAATTTGTATTAATCATTTGTGTCTCAAAATGCGGTATATACAATTATAATAATGCACATTTTTCACTAAACAATAAGTATCGGCTATTAATGATGAAATCAGTTTTCTTCAATAGGATATTGCTGTTCAAGAGGCAGACATTTTATGTTCTAAATATATAGGAAAGGCACAATTTTATTTCAAAATATTCTTTAAAAAAACAAAGATCAAAACAATTAAACCATAATGTTTTTATACATACATAATTGAATTATCTACTTCAATGATTATATTATTAGGGCCAAGTTTTTTTTTGTGAATAGTTGGGTTATCGCTTACTCATCTTGCAATAACGCAAAAAAACCATTCCCGTCATCGTGGTTGTCTTCCACGTTTTTCTGTAAACTTTCCTTGATTTTTTTCAGTAGGTCAACTGTAATTATATAAAAAGATAATAAACGTTGATTTTATTATCAAAATATTCCTAGTTGCATCTTTTAGTTTTAAAGAACCGAATACAACGATTTTGAACAGGAAATATAAAATAGAATTCTTACCAAAAACAACAAACACAATGGAGAAGTTGAGCAGCAGTAGAATAAATGGTGTAATGTCATGAAGAACATGTATGGTCTCGTCTACAGTGTACACGGTCTCTCCGATGTCAACAATTGCACCAACAGATAAGTTGACGATAATGAAGACAAGCGTCAACAACTGAAACCTCTGATCTGATTTAGCCTTTATTGGTTCAAGATACAGATGCAGTGCTATGAGGATGACGGTAATAAAGAGGGAATATGTCATGTTTGAGGCTTGGTCGTCTTTGAGGTTGGCGATGAGAGCGAGTATAGCTTTATTGTACATATCAATTACTTCCCAGTACCAAAACTTGTTGCTGTATTGCTTGCAGAAGAACCTTATTCCCATGGTTCCTGGTCGTTCGTCGTTGCGACCTGCTACTTCATGACGTTTGTATCTGCGATACAATACCAGGATGATAGCAAGAGGAAAACCAATCACATACACCAATGACCCATAAGCAATATTCTTGTTGATCTCATACGTTAAACCACCGTCTTCTTGAAGGTCGATGGAGTAGTCAGAAGTTAGCACTTGTATTCTAAGTTCACCGTTCGCAGTGACATCAAACCTACGGACAGACCACGGTCCAACTGCCATGATGCTTGAGCAAGTATTGGCGTAGGTCAAATACAGCAGCATCAATGTAACCGACAAAAAGTTGTCTGTTAAGTGATATACTGAGTGGGGATACTTGTACTTCCTGTAGATGTGCCAGATGACGAAAATGATAGATGTCGACACAATGATAAAGAATGGTGTTGCGATGGCAATATACAAATATGTGTAAGCATTCCAAACACCCGGAAATAAACACCTCGGGCTGAGAACATTGATATACCGTACAATATCGAGATACTGGATACTTTTTCCAACAGATTGAAATGATTCTGGCCAATGAATGTCATTAACTGCAGATAGTATACCTAAAACCTGGTAAAAATTGATGGCGATTTTTAAGTGAATCACAAAATAGTCGTTTCGTGTTCGTTTATCTAGTCTCCACACTCCGTAAGCAACACCTATGAATCCCAATAGTCCAAAAACCATTACAGTAATTATGATTTGCTTATCTTGACATTTGTGACATTTGTCAAATAATTCATAATAGTTGGCACTGCACTCGGCACACAACCAAGAAGAATAACCCTTCAAGCAGCTTGCTTCAATATCTTCACCAAGACAACTCTCACTTCGCGGACACGGATGCACTGCGGGGAGAAATCCTTTATATTCTGTATCGTTTAAACTGTTAGGTGTAGAAAGCATAAACTGAGGGTCAGTAAGGTTGTAGACAAACTGTCTGTACTCGTCGAAACTACCAGGATAATCTGTACCAGTATAACCTGTAAAATTCCACAACCACCAGTAGCCCTTGCTCAGTTTCTGGTAACCACCTGTGCAATCGACACCATTTGGACACGGTTGACACGCACCGTAACGGTAAGTGCGATGAAAGTTCTCTAAGCATGGACACGCATCAAGAGCGGCCCTTGCATCTGTATCTGTTCCAGTAGGGCATGACCGACAATTAAAAATCGAGGCAGCTCCAAGATGAGGAGAAAATGTTCCAATCGGGCACCGTTTACAGTCGGTTGTATAATTACCGCTGTCGACATATCCACGCTGGTTCTGATAGAAACCACCTGCAAATAAATTTACGCACATGGTTTGTGATGAAATAGACTTTGATAACGTACAATGTAAAATATTGATTATGACAATAATTCTAGTAGAAATAATAATATCTACAAGAACAGCATAAATATTATACAATCCTTACCCTTTTTGTTACATTTTGGAGTTATTTAATCAGAAAACCGAACTTAAAAATAATTATAATTGATTGAAATTGTAAAGTCGATTCACTATAACAATAATCATAATATTGATAATAATTATGAAATTTGTATTAAAAATTAAGAACTACAAATTTATTTCATTTTTATGTCGTGTTAGGTCTATTGAATTAAAAGTATAGAATCTATGTTATCGTGGCAATCTATGTAAAATGCTGTGTACCAAAACATTTAAAAGGACAATTTCACGTTTTTGGTTAGAGTCTTCTAAACAAGGATACATCGTACTCATGGGACACCACTATTTAAATGACACTTTTTGGTCCCACCGTTTTCTCCCAGTTTGCACCATTGTATGAAATGATTCAATTCAATTGATTGTACATTGTAGAAAAATACATAAATAAAAAAATAAAAAATAAAAAAAACTTTAAAATTAAAATTAAAGGAAAGCAAACATTTTTTTTCAAATAAACATGAAATTTAGCATGCGCTGCTATTTATCAATGAATAACCTAAATAAATAAATGAATACCTGGTGGGCAAGGGTTACAGCCTGCTCCTGATAGTAGTCCGTAAAATCCGAGAGCACAGGGCTCACATGTTGTTGTACTGCAGCTCATTCCAAACATATTCTTAATACGTTTATCATAGACAATATCAAATGTTATTTCTGTTTTATTAGTCATACACATCCTAAAGTAAAAATACATTAGTATAATTTATATTGTGATACACGTACGAGAGAGCTATTGTACCCTAACAGTATGAAAAATAGAAACAGGATAATCAGCAAAATTTTATTCTAAAAAATTTTGTTTTAACTCATTTTTTTAAATCTTTATCAGGAAGTTGTTATATTATCAACATCTCTACCGTGTTTACCAACATTCTTGTCATTGACATTATCATAATTATCAATAACATAATCATCATCCATAATATTAAGTTATATAAGTTTACCATTATTATTATTATCATCATTATCATCATCCTAATCATCACAACTGCCACACCCATCACCATCATCAATGTTATTATCACCATCATCATAATCATCATTATCATCATCATCATCATCATCACCATTATCAGTCGCAGCCTCCTGCCTACAGTTTAAGGTTACATGCGTCAGATTTTCACAAATGATTTCTGACATTCAATAAAAGATTTTTGTTTTTGTTGTAGTAAAACGGAATGGGTGTGGATGCTACGACCATGGAAAACATCTACACTAGATCTTAAAAACTGATCCGATCTGAATGAAACTTACTGGAACAATTAACCAAGATAGAAAAAAGATATTTTTAAATGTGTGAGTAGGGGAGGGGTGGGTTATTTAAAACACCAGCTCACATCACCCCAGTACTTCGATAAAATCTCCAATATTTGATGCTCTTATTATTTTTTACTACTTGACTATTATCACTGACAGATCCAGGAATTCGTAATATAGTGGGATCACGAATAATTTTACAGATAGAAAGTCTACCCATCTCAGCCCCACTGTGGTTTGAATGCCGGTGGAGTTTGAGATTTTCTTTTTATTACGTTCTTCGAAAGGAAAAGAGGCGTGTGCATTTTATACAGAGGAGAATTATGATGTGGGTGGAGGTACACTCTCAGAGTCTGCTCTAGTTGGCTTTTTCTAGCAGTAAACAATTGTATTGTTATTGTATCTATTTTTTTTTATTGGCTTTTCACAGCAGTACTTTGAAAAGCCATTGTTTTTGTTCTGATTTTTTTTTAATTGCATATATTGTTCCAATCTTTTTGTATTTATTTTTGTTTTAGCCATCTCTTTGGTCACTTTTGATGCTTAGAAATTTGCCGTACTTTGCCTCCTAATAATTAGTGTCAATCTATGTTGGGGTGTGCGTGTGAGGACCAACTAAAGTGATTGAAGGTCGAACAGTCAACACCGGATATTTCAAAAACCGGTCAGTTGATTTGTGAATGAAAATTACGGGAAAGTTTAATCAAGTGACGATCCAGTGAAGGGTGAAAATTTGAGGGCCTTTTCAATTTTTGAGAACCCAGACCTAAATATCTCTTTAAAAAAAACCAATGGGTCTTAAATGAAACATTCTATAATACTTTGTAAAGGTCTTGTAAAAAGATGATTAAATCGTGTGACGATCCGGAGTAGGGTGTGTAGATCTAAGGACCACTGAAAGGAAAACGTCCTAGACCACATACTTATTTCGAAAACGGATCAACTGATCTGAATGAAACTTTCGGGAAATTTTAACCAAGTTACAAGAAAGATAGCATATGTGTTGGCGACGAATCAGTCAGGGGTGTACATTGGAGGGTCATTTAATTTTTTTGAGATTCCAGACGTAAACTATAAAAAGTTTTCAATTAGTGTAAATGTAACTTTCTATAATAGTATGTAAAGGTCTAGTAAAGAAATGACTGAATTTTTGTGATGATCCGGCGTAAGGGGTGAATATGAGGACCATATAAAGGAAAACATCCCAGAACGAATGAACAGAGGAAAGGAAAGATTAGTATCGGAGAGGATTACACGTATATAGAGTGAGAACAATAAGGAGGAAACTGCAATCAAAAATTGATGAAGCGATTAGTAACGGACAGAGATTCAAAATCAGGTACGATAAACTACTTATAGGTCATAATGTGTATACATACAGTATTGAGGAGGATAAAATAATTAAAGTATAGGAAAGAGGTCAAGGTCCTGATGTAACGATAGAGACGAAAATCCGAAGTAAAACACTAAATATAATGTGTTGGAATGTAACTGGCCTGAACAATAAACTGAACCATTTGTTTTTTACTTCATTGAAATTAAATTGATTTTCCGTGTTTTTTTTTTACTTTATATCTTTTAATGACTTTCCTTTTTGTTGCAAATTCAAATTAATTTCTTATTAAAGCAATGGGGAAAAGCCCTATGTTTTGTTGCTCAAACAGACATAGTAAGTCTAGCTCTACATGTTTTCCTCATTTTTTGCAAGGATTTTATCTTGACCTGCATCTTAGTCATAGTAACTTTTTATGCTTTGATCTTTACAAAATGTTTCCAAACAGTAGACCATGTGCAACATTTTCGCTATATTTGAAATGAAAATTTCCGGGAACCTAGCAACTACCACTGGGAGACATCCAGGGGCCTAGGCATTAAACAGTGTATATTTGTGACGATCTGGAGTAGGGTTGGACATGAGTACCATTTAAATGGAAACGTCCCAGACCAGATATACCAAAAACAATCAACTGGTTTAAATGAAACTGTTCAAAAAGTCTAACCAACTTACAAAGAAGCCTTTTGTTGAATTGTTGTGGCTATCAAGATTCGAGTGTGAATTTGAGGATCATCCCATAATTGAAGAAAAAAACTTAGCAATAGATTGAAATAAAACTTTACATAATAATTTGTCATGATGACCTAATGACAAAAGGATTAAATTTTGGTGATGATCCGTTGGTGTTAGTATGAGGACCAAGAACATTAATAAATTGGTAATCAAATTAATTATTTGAACGCAAGTTGCGTTTTATAAAGTTTTTTTAAAAACCAACTGCAGCTAGGTTAAACGTAATATTACCATAAAATGCATAAATATTATTCACTGCGGTACTTTTTATGGTAAGTGAACTAAAAATGCACTTATATATACGTAGTGAGTGGCAGCTCATATAGCGCTCAGTGATTTCGAGTCCCCATATCACCATCGCTATTACCATTGCAGCTATAGTTCGTGTCTCACTCATGTCGTATTATTTTTATATTTTCATTGGGGTTTTTTTTTTGTGTTAGCAGAAAAACCCGTTGTTTTTGGTTTTCTTCTATCCTCTTTCCCTATGTTTTTGCACATGGTCTTTCTGTTCGTCACTTGGATCTTCTTCAGAATATGTCCAAGGAAAGAACTCATTCTATATTTTATCAGTAGCAGACATGGCTTTTTTCCTGGCGTCGAGTTGATGCTCATGTTTCTTCATAATATTTCTTATTTATGATTTCATGTCTGTTTTGTGTGTATATTTTAGGTTTTTGTAAAATGAGTTTTTATTTTGTTTTGTAATTTCAGCATCACTTCACATTATAACAATGAGGAAAAGCCCTATGTTCTGTTTTACAAACACACATACTAACAGGATTGTATTATTATTATTATAGACTAAAAATTATGCAACTCTCACATACGAAAATGAAACAATAGCATACAATGACATAATAGCTGTCTCTTATACACATCTAGATGTGTATAAGAGATCTCTCCGACACCTGTCTCTTATACACATCTAGATGTGTATAAGAGACAGCAATTGTGTTGTCTGCTATCGTCGAAGGTATATGAGTCAAATAAGCACACTCCATAAACCTAAAATGAATAAATAAGACAACAACAATTTTAAAAATTACAACATTTTATTTCATCGAGAATGAAGACTTGCAACTCACTATAGTAAAAAAGCATCTTCACTGTAGGCAATTATCCCACAAATTTCATTTTAACCGTAAGCATTTTAGTTTTAAACAAAAGAAAACCAACTAATTTACGTAAAAAGAGGTATAAAAGAAGAGAAAAGTGCTATAGTTTCCCTTAAATTGTAACCATTGAAATCAATTTTACGTTTTAATTGTTGGTGATTTCTTCTTTTCTTGTTAGTGCCATGTTTTGAAGTCGTTATATATATATTTTTTTTAAGAGCCAAATTCTACTGCATACGCTAGGAAGCAAGAACCTCGTTGTCAATCGTCTCTCTACGAACGAATCTCACTTCCGGTCTGTACCTGTGCATAGTACTAGGCTGACCTAAGGAGAATTGTACACAACGCTAAGTACCTGCTCCTGTATGGAACACTTCCTAATGTAATGGTGTGCAAGGATCAGAAGTTATTAAAAATAACTAGAGCTTTGGAATCGATTTGCAACAATCTAATGTGGTAGTTTATTTCCTGTAGAGAGGAATTCACCATGACTGATTGAAACCACCGGGGCAACCCTGGTAGGCCCAGGTCAGCAGCAGAGGTCAATACCAACCTTATTCACCATTACGATAGAAAAAAATTGCTCCATCTGAGTTATGGGAAGAAATACAAGCCTCTTATTCATAATAAATAAATTAGGAATTCAATCCAATAAACCCCGAGGATGGAGAGAAGGAAGAAATAAACCTAGAAAAATTAAGGCTATCTTTCAATTCCCCCCACCCCCAACCACTCAGTAACACCAAAAAAACTTGTCTACGTAATCAGCAGAGCAGAGGTGTTAGGTATTAGAATCTCATTGTCGTCAGTTGCAACTGGAATCTACCCACCCTGCTTATGACGATTATGCCAGGTCTCTCAGAATTAAAATTGACGAATTGTCAACGCGATCCATCGACCTTTTTCCGGACATTATTGCCGTTACAGAAACTCACCTTTACACAGGAATTCTGTATAACATCGTTATTTTAGATGGTTATACACTGTTACGAGCCGACATACCTGTGAATGATGGGGGCGGAGGTATCATCCTATATATTAGTTATATATTAGATCCAACATCCCATTTAGTATAAGTAGTGAACTTATATGTGAAGGAATTGAATCTGTATGGGCCACCGTAAAACCTAAACGACTACCTAGAACAGTGTCTAATATATCAATCGGTCTAATTTACCATCTGCATAACAGTAACGATACCGACAGGAAAATGTGCTCGCATATTGTTCAATGTTCATCAATCAAGGCTAAACATCCTGATATTAAAATCGTTGTTAGGGAGATTTTAACCCCATAAAAGACTACCCCTTCAAGCAATACCTTCTAAAAAACAAATAATGAAAATATTTACCAGATATGATTCTTCTTCTACCCTAGGGCTCATTTACATATTATTTATGACTGATTTTTACTCCAAGCCAATAGCAATTGCACCATTACGTCTATCTGACAACAACGTTGTAGTTTGTCGTCCAAGATGAAAGTTCGATAAGGAAACATTTTTAACAACAACTGACATGCGTAAGGTTGATGAAGGAGCAAAAATATATCTCTTTTATCTCTCCGACACGGACTGGCAACTCCTGTACCGTACTGAGCATTGTAATGATCAGTGGTCTATGTTCATTGAGAAATTAAAACTAAGCTAGACAAACCTTGGATAACAAGTCGCTTTAAATCTTTGAATGCTCATCGCCAACCAGCGTTTGAAACACAGAAATGAGAAGTGTATAAAAACATGGGAACAAAGTAAACCAGGTTAAACAACTGCGAAAGAAGTGTTAAATGTAACAGAGCATCAAAGCCAGATCAGATTCCAAATTGGATCCTGAAAGAGAATTCCTCATTGTTAGCTAGACCTCTTTGTTCTGTCATTAATTCCAGCCTGCGGGAAGGTCTTGTTCCCCAGCAGGCTTGGAAGTGTGCAGATGCAATCCCTATGCCCAAGGTGTCACCACCAAAATGTATTCAAACTGATCTACGCCCCATATCTCTAACCACCACTGTTGCCAAAGTAGCTTAATCATTAATTAGTGAACTCTTATGGCTCGAAATTAAATAAAAAATTAATAATAATTAATTTGGTCTCCGACGGGTTAAATTTTGACATATTTTAACAGATTGGCTTTCACCTAATGGAGGTTCAGCCTAAGGTACACGGTTGAGGGTAGTATTATTTATTATCCATAACTTTAATTCAATAACCCATCAGTTAAACTTATGGATGACACTACTTTAAGTGAAAGAATGTGCTCTAGTACTCTCCAAGATGATGTTGACCTAGCAAGGAATTTACAATCAGGCGTAAATATGTTAAAACTCTATTTGTTCGCCTCATTGTTGAAGAAATTTTGCGAGTTGACACCCACCTCAGACCCACCATGGTTGGTGCTGAGGTCAGAAAATTTGAGGAAATATACCTCTAGATGCCCAGAAATAACACTTTTAGTAAAATTCATCATCATCACATCACCATTAGACAAAATGAAGCACCAGAAAAATTCTCACGATCTTTTTTATCAGGGATTTTTTCTTCACATTTTAAATTATCAATTATTACTATCGTCATCATCATCATCATCGTCATTATTATTATTATTATTATTATTGTTATCATTATTATTACTAATACTTATATGTTTTAGAAGTATTCATTTTGAGTGATCCCAGGAAAGAATTTGAATTGGCTCAAGAAAATAGGGTGGGGCGGATCCCACGGCTCCCCCCTGGATACCTCACTGCAATGAGCTGAGTGAGACCATTATCATCTAAGATGTCATTAAACTTGATGTGTTGATTTGGATAAGACTTGGTTTTCCAATTCCATTCTGGCAGGTTGAAATCACCAGAAACAAGGACTATATTGTTTATTGCTACTAAATTTGGACAGTGCAAAATTCAGGCGGGTATTGCTAAACCCCGCAAAACCCGCATACCCTGCAAACCCCGCAAACTTAAAAAGAAAACACTGCAAACCTCATCCAAACCCTGTGATAATGATTGAATCACATAGTATAAGACTCAACTTGGTAGGCCAATAAAAAATAATTTTAATTTTATGTTCTTCACAACCTATTTTTGGGGTAAAAAGGCCATTTTTTGTATAAAATAAATTGCTAAACCCCGCAAACCCCCCAAAACACAGTACAAACCCCATCCAAACCCTGTGATAGTGATTGAATCATGTAGTATAGGACTCACTCGGTATATAATTAAAAAAAATTAATGTTCCATTCGTAACAACCTACTTTTTGGGTAAAAATGCCTTTTTTTTTTTGTATAAAACATTGCTAAACCCCGCAAACCTCCAAAAACACAGTGCAAACCCCATCCAAACTCTGTGATAATGATTGAATCACATAAGTATAGGACTCAATTTGGTATCTCAATAAAAAAAAATCATAATTTTATGTTCTTCACAACCTATTTTTGGGGTAAAATGCCATTTTTTGTATAAAAAAATTGCTAAACCCCGCAAACCCCCCAAAACACAGTGCAAACCCTATCCAAACCCTGCACAAACACCAGAAATTCGACTAAAATGACACCAAAACTGTAAAAAAGGCGAATACTTGTTGATAAATAGCCCAAAAACTATAAAATGGATAAAGATCTGCAAAAACAAGAAATGGAAATTAAAATCCACCAGCCTCAGAGCTGAAAGAGTTGCGTCATTGGGAATTTAGAAACCACTCCGTGTCCAACGCGATCCGCGTTATGTGTCCAACGCGATTCGCGTTCTAATTATAATTTCTATGTAATTACATGTAATTCGCCTTCAATTATCAAGTGGGCGTGACACGCGCAAGTATTCGAATTCTAAAGATAAATTCTAATCACGCTTTTGATATTAAATAGTTATTAATTAAGTAATAACATCATAAACGCAATCAAACATGTGAAAATACTATGTAATATACCTAACTCATATACTTTGTATGTGTTCATCTGGAAGATTTGGACACAAATGGACGGTGTGTACCACGTGACTTTCGCAAACCGAGGAGCGGAATGTCGCAACTCTTTTTATATATGGCTCTGACCAGCCTGCACCAACAGCGCCACTAAAAAAAGAAAAAAAAAACAAGCGCTCTCTTAACATTATTTATTACCATTCATCGTACAAATGAAGCCAATAAAGCTCTAATAAATCTGGCCAATTTTACAAAACTAGAAGAGAGAAGAGTTAACCTTTGCATTGGATATTTTACCAAGTGAAACACGCAAACCATCTCCTAAATCACTGCCTAATACTGTCCACTAAGCCTTATAACCTCCGTACGAAAAGACAATATGAATTACCATTGGTCAAAAATAACCGATACAAGAATTTTATTCTAAATTTTGGTGTGTTTCCTGAATGGTAAAATATCCTTCGCATGCTAGATTTTAACAACAACTTTATGACGTTTTGGTATGCGACATTTGCTTTTCTATGGCTCACTCATTACTTTTTGAACTGTTTATTTGCTTTTTAAAAACATTGTTATGTCCTGTTTTCCTTTCGATAATGGTCCACTTTTTACTTTCACTTTATTTTGTGTAATCCCCTTTGCTTTGTTTACGATTATGCAATTTTTTTTTCCAATTATATTTAAAATGTTAATGTTTTTTTTTGTCTCTTCTATTTTTATATATTAATTTTTTAGATCTGTGCAATGCTATATTTGTAATATATTATTCTAAATTTGAATGTTAATATATATCTTGTGCAATTCTTTTTTCTTTTTTGTAATTATTTTTCTGAACTTCAATTTCCCATTTTTTTTTTGTCTCTTCTATTTTCATATAATCAGTTTTTAGATCCGTGCAATGTAATTTATGTAATTTTTTTTTATCTGAATATGAATGCTTTACATGTGAGCTGCCGTGTCAAAATAAGTCTTGTGGTACGCTAGGTTAATTTGATACATTCAAGAAATATGTCTGAAGTGATATTTTGACAAAATGTGGGATTCAGATTTTTTCAGTAAGTTCAATACTTATATTTCATAGTAGCAAAAGTTCTGAGTTGAGTTACCGTACCTAAGGTAATCATGCTTTTGAGGCACATTTTGTAAAGCCATTTTTCAGATTTGATAAGAAGACCAATACAAAATGTATTGGCTGTTTATCTTTAGAGTCAATTTTCTCTTAAGTATATGTTGAGACATCTAAAATCCCATTTGCTCTGTTTACTATCGTGTAATCCTATTTTTTTTGCAATTATTTTTCAGAATTTTAATTTTTTTGCTTTTTTTATCTTCTATTTTTTAAATTAGATCTGTACAATGCTATATTTGTAATTTATTATTTACCGTATCATAAGTGACAAAAACTAATTTTTAGTTTTATATTTATATATTTCAAAGAAGCAAAAGTTTTTATTTGAGTTTGTTAAGGTAGGTAAACATGTTTTTAAGGCATATTTTGTAAAGCTATTTTTCAAAATTGTTTTAAAGGAAACCCAACACAAAATTCATCAGTTGTTTATTTTTTAGAGTCGATTATAAAATGACCTTACTCTGATTTTACTCAATCTAAGAACATTATTAAATTCAAAGACTAAATTAAGTCTTATAATAGTCATCTATCTAAATATATCATTTTTCTTCTTTTTTTTTTTTATATTTTTTTTTTTTTTTTTTTTTTTTTTTTTTTGGACCACTTTTTTTTCTCTTTATGTCACGACAGTTCACGTATAAATTACTTTTTAATGTATATGTAATTTTAATATTTACCATTGTAGTATCAAAATGATATATTTTCATTTTTAATAAAATTTAATTGAATTTAATTGAATAAAATTGCCTACTGAAACATGAAAATACACTTGATTGAGATAATCTGAGCATGCGCAGAAAGGAAGAGCGGTGTTTCAAAAATAATAATTAGTGGGGTCTGATTATGGTTTGATAAGCAATGAAAAGGATCAAAGTGATAAACATAAGTTGCAACATTTCATGGGGAAGACATTTGGTATGTCTGCATGCTAAGTGAGGGATTAAAATAAAATATTTTTCCTTTGCACAGGTTAAACCTTATGGATGATGGATTATATGGTTTATATATGAGAGAGTAGGGAGTTTTAGGACATAGACTATATATCCAGACAAAAATTGAAGCATTCCGTATTGAAGCATAGTACGTGAATAGGATATCTGGTCATATTTAGAGTTAATGCAATAAACCACAATGCCAATTGCAGCGACATAAATCGAGAGGATAAAGAAAATCTTTATCCTTACGTTACTTTACAAAAAGTACTTTCAGACACGTTGAAAGATTGAAAGGAACTGAAATTCTACCTGGCGCTCGAATTACTACAATGCTTTAGTGCTAAAATAGTTGATGTTCGCATGTATGCGACAGGTCCCTGGTTCGAATCCCGGTGGAGGCTAAGTTTTTCTTTTTTATCTGTATCTTTCTCTACGAATTAAAATAACTTTATATACTCTACATCCATTTATTTTTGCGGCCCTATATTTTCAAGATTTTACAATTTGAAAAAATTTCGCGTCCATTTATTTTCTCGAATTTTACGATTTCCAGTCTTTTTTTAACATGATGCAAAAATCTACCATTATGTTTTTTAACCTATATTATAGCTAGAGCTCCCGATTTTGGTGGTGTTTCCCCGAATTTTTTTAGCAATCTCCTACATATTAAGGTAGGCTGGCTACCTTAATATGTAGGCCTAGGTCTTCTTCAGCTACTCCAGTCTGCCTGTAGAAGCTAGCTTGACCAAGTTTTTTTTTTCCAAATCGATAATGTCCATGTCCTGACACACGAGCGTCAGGATAAGCCTTGTAACAAAGAAGCCATTATATACTAGCCTGGCAAGATAGCTAAACATTTTCAGAATAAGAATACGACATTAATGTTTTATATAATACCGGTACTGTATTTAACTTTTAAACATTTGATTGAATAATTGAAAAATAATACACAAAAAGTAAGTTCGTTTTTACGAAATTTTACTGAAGGAAAATCAGTTTTATAGTAGCTAGGCTAGGCCTATAGCCTTGCCTTTAAAGACAAAACTCATCATCCAGATTTTCACGCCTTTCGAGCGCCATAAATTTTCACTATCATCATTTTATTGCGAATATCGTGAACATTAAGGAAGCGAAAGAAATAAAGAACTTTACAATATACGATTCTCTTATTCGAGATCATGATATAACAGAAATAAACTATTTAAACTGTCTTGCAGTACCGTACACGCGCGAATAATCGCCCGGGCTCTTAAAATATTTTTTGCATTTTTTGAGGGGCGCTTATTCGAACGGGGCGCTTATAAAAACAGAGTGAAAATTGAAGGGGCGCTTATGGAAATAGATGAAAATCGAGGGGTTCTTATGAGAACTTATTAAATCCAAGAGGCACATTTTGAATGAAAAACGATTAAATAAGGACATCAGGAAAACCGCAAATTACGAATGGTGCTGCGGCGGAAAAGATAATCGTCCAGAGAGCATGGCTTGTCTCGACAAGAATGTTGTGAGTGCAGTATTACATAACAGCAGAATAGCAGATGAAATTAGTGGTGGTGGTTAGCTTGTTCGCCATCGGTCGATTGAGAATAGCAGGACGGCATGATCATTGCCGGTTTTCTTGAAAACTTAGATGAGAATGTGTTAAAGGTGCAAATTGTCGGAAAAGGAGTAGTAGGACTGGGCTATAGACAAATGAAAGAAGAAGAAAGTTGGAAATACGTCTGTCCAGGGAGCTCTCATCATTCTGTCAAAGATAAATATCCTCACTTTGATATTGACTAAAGGAGAATGTGATTCCACCCCACACCTCAAATCATGCCAACATCCACAGTCCCAGGATTGATTGGGTTATTGAGGGGACGTTTATTCGAAATTTTCTTGTTAAAGAAGAGGAATCTGTTAGTGTAAAAAAAATAGGTGCACGGGACCTTCTGCTGTTTATGTAGACGCCATAATAAACTAGACAATTGAGGCTCTGTTTGGAATTCAAATCCGATTAAAGCATCTAGTCCTTTACACTCACGCGTATGTTTCGTTAAACAACACTAGTCCTAACTGCATGGCAAATAACAGAACTCAATATGGTACGCCCTCTTTATATAAGCATTTCACGAATAGACGAGATCTCTGAAGAGTTATTTTTTTTATAAATAAATCATGATATAATAGAGATGAACTTGAAAATGTCTTGCAGTAATGCTTTAAATATACAAATAAATTATTTAGCAGATGAATCAGCTAGTGTGATAATTTCTATTCCGGAGATGTCCAAATAGTTCTTCTGTGCGATTCTAAAAATTTAAATCCTAAGAACAATGCGTCTCATGATGCGCAATGCATGGCTGTACAGAACGTTTTTGGTACAGTGCGGGATGGCAGTTTCTGGGGAGTAGATACATATATTTATCCATAGGTATACGCAATAGATCTGTTTTAAGTGCACCAGTTTAAATGCACAAAATTGTGGTTGCTTGGGCTATAGGGGCAAGAAGTTGGCCTCAAATTGTCCAAAGTAAACTTGCAAAAAATGGAGCCACTTTTGTACCCATCGCCGTGCCATGCATTTGGAGATAATGACCGTCACCGAAAACAAAATTATTATTGGTCATATTCAGTAAAATTAGTTCACGTAGAACAGATTTAGATGGGGTTTTGCCACAACTTTGTCTGTAATTTGTAATACACGCATTAACACCTTCTTAATAAACAAAAAAGTATATAATGACAAAACATCAAATGTAGCCAGTACAGTATTAATAGGTTATTTGAAAATTAGTTAATTTTTCGGATAAAGTCCGTGGAATCCTGAATGTACGAGGGAAGAGCAAAAACATATTGTCTTAAAAAATCATCCACATATTGAGAAACTTTTCTGTAGCAGTACCGTTGCCTGAAATGATGGGTCTGCCAGGATGGCATGCTTTGTGGATAGTGGGTAGAAACGTCCTGGTGCCGGTGTCACGAAAATTCGGGTACCATCGATAAATCAAGTTCCATTTTAATTTTATGACACTTATAGTACAGTGAATAAATGTTTCCTTTGTTTGAAACAACGACCGATTGTTATTAATGGGGTGAACTTGTATTTGGAACAAAAACCTTGAAAATAAGCAGAACAAAATACGATTTTGAATGTTTTTTAGTCATTCTAATGCTTCAAATCGGGTCCACAAAGACTGCAACGCTGACATAATTCTTATCACAGCTGTAACAGCAGTGCGAAGATTGTCTTTGTTACCGCCTGTTCGCCAGTCAGGGTTTGCATCGTGAGACTAATAAGAAGCTCCTCAGCAAATTCCCATAGGGGAGGAAAATTTAAAAAACAACATTAGATTGAGTTGGTCCTGACAAATTTGAGATGTAAACTGACAGATTTGGAAAACATCGGGGATTCAAAATCAATAACACATGTACCCGTATGCGTATATTAACATCAATTTAGCACTTAAAGGTAAAAAGTATATTTCATTCTCTGATCTATAGTTTATGAAATGTTTGAAAATAATATTATTAATGTCACCAACAATGCTCTATGCAATTCAATTTTAATACAGTACATCACATCAGGGCGTTCTGTTTCCCTCGTCGCCTGCGCTATCAACTAAAGTCAAATGCAGTCAATTCGTATACATTTATATGCAAATGCAAATGGGGTTTCGAATTTGGCTTAAGCAATGAACTTCATTTTGATTGCAAAAGCAAACTTCGCGCCAGGGAACCTAGGATTTTCAATACAAAACCCCTGAATTGATATTAAGCATTTGCTAAGGAAGCTGTATGTTTACATATACACTACAGGCAAATTTAAGGTAAAAACAATGAATAGCGTTACAGGACATGTTGGCGAATTAACAGTTGAGCGCAGAGACAAGGTTTCCCAATCGAAGGCTTCGAATAACTCCACCAACGAACTGCCAGTCAATACAATGTTCATCTTATACCGCTGATAAAGTGACTTGTGATTTTTTTCAACGTAAATTAGCTTTTACATACTTTTTACTGATTGTTTATGCTTGATGATTAATAATCTCTGAAGTTAAGTTGAACATACATGAAGTACATGCTCGATGGTGTAAATTTAGTTACTTTATTTTTTTAATGAATACATAGACATATAATTTTTTTTATAATTTTCAACACTTTCTTTTGGGGTAAACAATTATTATAATAATTGTTTACCCCAGAAGAAAATGTAGCAAATTTGTGTCCCATAGACTCTGATAATCCAGACCACGAAATACTAAAATTAGCACGGAACTCAAAGTCGTGCTACACCGGATCGACCTGGATAAGACAGGGTCCAATTTTGGGACCGATGGAACCCTTTAACCATCTTTAATACAGAATTTTTACTTAGAAATTTTTGGAGTGGACCTCTCTCTGTGAGTTTACGATAGTGAAGAGGATCGTTTAGTTTTCCTAAGGACTCCTCTTTATGGAGTTTAATGCCCATAACGACATTTTCATCACGCTGACGCAAATTGGCAATGGCCTGCCTGTCATTTTTTGTGAGATTGTCGAGGCAATCTGGACTAGGAGCGAAGTTTTCACGTCCTTTTCAATAGCCTGAATGAAAGTTTCTAAAACTGAGCAACGATTCTGAGGTGGAATCCAGGTACTTTTATATTGAATGTGTTAATCGTGGTGTTGCCGTCGAAAAAATAGTTGTTGTGGGTCGAACTGCATTTTTTAGGATTGAATTTGAGTCCCTGGGAATGATGTTTGGTTTCTCTTTCGGAAAGCTGACAGTTAATTAGAACAACGGAATCTGTGGTGTTGCACGGATTATCACTAAAGCGCCGAATGAACCCTGTCTCTTATACACATCTAGATGTGTATAAGAGACAGGGTCTGTAGGATGGGCATATGTTTCTGAATTATAGCCCTTAGTGGTGGTAACCTAGGGTGATAGGTTGTGACCAGTGGCACTCTGGTCGATCGTTGACGTGGTTTGTACGTCAGTGTTTGAGCACGAGGTATGTCCTTTGCTTTTTTTTATAGCATTTTCAATGGGTCCTCGATG
>NW_022682691.1:128839-148810 GCF_011630105.1 Anneissia japonica | reverse complement strand
ATAATCAAATCAAGATTAACAGTTAACACCGTTATTATATATAAATCATTAAAGAAGGGTAAATACTGATTCGAATGAAGGACATAAGTACATCGTGTAGCATAGTTCTCAAGAAATGTTTTCCTATAAATAAACAAATTACGTAATAAAATTCCTCCAACGGGATTCGAACCTGCGACCTCTCGTTGCTAAAACGAGCGTCATAACCATTAGACCACAGAGGGTTCATTGTTGAAGAGATTCAAATAACGTCAGATACATTCTATTACACAATAGGTATGGCTGGAAACAAATAATAGCATATAATATAATCAAGATAGCCGTTAACACTGCTAAATTTTATATAAACCATCAAAGAAAGGTTAAAGGTGTAATAGAATAAAGGACATAAATTCATCGTGTAGCACTGCTCTCAACGAATGTTGTCCTTTAAATGTAACATCTCGCTGTCAAGCTGAGCGTCATAACCACTAGACCACATAGGCTTCATGGTTAAACAGATTGCATATCTGAGGGCGCTTCGCTGTGTTTAGACGTGTTCTTATTTTACACTTATTATACATATATCTTTACTGTATTTTGTATTTTAACACATTTCATTAATTTTAACGCATCTTACACTAACTTGCACCCATTTTGAACATTCGTGAACCTGTCAAACCTGTCTTTTCGTCGTTTTGGTGTTTTTATTTTGAATTTTTCCTGAGCAAGCCGCAGTAACATTGACGACCCGCCCACACCATGTTACTCAGACACGGCATATCGCACGCCATTTTGTACTGGACCTGTGCCAACTGCTTCAAATTCCGATTAAGATCTGCAATCTAAGCTCATAAAACTGGAACACTACAGCCTAAGGTAGGATCCAACAATTATTATCAACATTTTTAAAGCAATTTACAAGAGATAAGAGGACACAAATGCAACTAATGCAATAATTAATTCGAGTAAGTGACCCGGCCATACAATGTGATACCTGTGACAAATGGTCGCATATTTGGAGTAATAACATTTTGATAACCGAATACGATGTCCTTCAAGAGTCTGATGAACCATGGTACTGCCAAACCACCAGGTGTTAGCAACTGATTCTGCTGTCGTATGTGACAAATTTAACAAATGGATTCACAATACGTGCTCCGATACCGCCTATGAAGTGTACTGTCAGTTACAGACTACATACATTGAATGGATCTGCTCCCAATGTCAAGAGCATACTGACCGGCCTACTTATCATTTTTATTCTAATAATAATAATAATAATAATAATAATAAGAGTACGTTTTGTATAAATATTTAACATAAAAATAACGCTAAAAAGAAAAGATCGACGTTTCGACTCCTTCATGGTGTCATTTTTATGTTAAATAATAATAATAATAATAATAAATTTATTCCAACGAAATTATTTAAACCAAACAAGATGAAAATACTGAGTCTAAATGCATGCAGCATTGTAAACAAAGTAGCTCTCAAGTGAGATTTTCCCACCACACTTTGCAGTATATACACAAGATAAAGATAAAAGAGGGGGAGGTGTAGCTATTGCTGTTGCCAACCACCTTGCCACAATCAAGTATTCGCATGTAAACTGGATTGACCAATTCCTAAAAGATCGAAGACAAAGAGTGATGTACAATGGCCAAACTTCCCAATCATCATCAAACAAATACAATATAAACAAGAAACAAGTTAAATTATAGTTACACTTGAACAAAACAAATTAAACACAGTCAAATTTTTACTTTAATTTAATTAATTAATTATTCACTTGTTTTGCATTTGTTTGTTTATATATATATTTTTTGTATTTTTCTCTATTTTTGTATCTGCAATTTTTAGCCTTGGATGTTCTTCGCAATATTTTTTGTAAAATTTGTTATATTTATAATATGTACAGTATCTTATTTAAGACATCCTGTAATTGGCGTTTTGCTGTTGGATGATGTTGGAAATAAAATAAAATGAAATAAAATACTAAAAAGTATGGACGTCTGAATGCGCTTGAAAATACCGTGGCAGTAATTGTTCTTTAATGGACTTTTCGTCACGTACTACTGATGAAGATGAAGATAAAGATTTAAATAACACCAGATACACTCTATTACGGTGAATTAGAATTTGGTGGTCAATCGTGTCGAAGATTGTGGCAAGATCTAAAAAACAGGAGCTACAGCATTCTTTTTTATCTATTAAACTAAACAGGCAATATAAATCGAGAATTGAAAGAATTTGTAATAATGCTGAAAACATCTATTATTTGAAGCAATTTACCAGTGGTAAAGCCAACAGGATAGTATCCGAATTCGCTCACCTGGATGCTGATGTAGGATACCCTGCTGCTATGAAACAACTCAAAGCAAGATTTGGTGATCCTGAAGTAATAGCTAATGCCTATGAAAAAAGGTATTATCATGGCCTCAAGTGCGGGCTGATGATCCCTATGCGTTAGATGAATTATCCATTCTGCTCACCGAATGTGAAACTGCAACACAAAGCATTGAAAGCTTCGGGATACTGGAGCTTGCAGAGAACCTCAAGACAATCATCAGCAAACTACCTTATAGTCTGCAGGAGAGATGGCGAACTATGGTGTTCGACATGAAAGAAACAGTCTACGTGTTGGATTTAAGCAACTTGTGGAATTTGTGAGCACCGAAGCTAGAAAGGCTAATGACCCCGTGTTTGGTAAAGCTCAACTAGCTCGTTATTCCAAGGCAAAATCACCATCCAAGAGTAAGGAGTCTGCAGCGAGTGTTGAAGTGTTGAAGTGTTGTAATTTTCAAAGCAAGCATCGCCTGGACAGGTGTCAGGAATCGAAAAAAATATTCTTTCAACAGATATATGAATTCTTGAAAAGTAAAGGTGTTTGTTTTTTATGTTTCAACTTTCGACATATCAAGCCAAAGTGTCCAGCTAAATCAATTACTATGTGTGCCAAGTGCAAGGGTAAACATAACACTCTACTTTATTGAGAGAAAAAGAAAGTTATTGAAAAGACGAGTAATAAGGATGCTGTGACAGGCAGTAGTCGTATGTCGGCTAATAAGAGAACCCATTGTTCTTTGCCCATTATACCAGTCCGAGTTAGCATTGGCTGGAAGTGTGTTACCTGTTACGCTTTTATGGAGTAATGTGTGGTTTTGTAGCCAAAAGCTCCTGTCGCTTCTGAATTTAAAGGGGACAAGTACAACTATTAACTTGGACACTATTTCAGATTCCCGTAATTTTACTACTCGTATTATTTAAGGTTTGCATGTTTCTAGTGTAGAAAGAAAACTCAGAATCAAGTTACCACATGTGTACTCTATGAATGTTCTTCCAGTTGCTACTAAGCACATCCCTCCAACGAAGGAGATTAGAATGTGGGACCACCTCAAAGATGTGTCGTTAACATCCCTCGAAGACCTATCCACAGTTGACATTCTCATTGGGAACAATGTTGCTGATGCTTATTCTCCAATTGAAATCAGAACCGGTCCAAGTGGTTCATCCTTTGCAACTAAAACTCTCTTTATATAGATACCATGTGTGTGAAGAAAGATGTAGCCACGGGTGTCACTACCAACTTCATAAATGTAGCTGATGTTGCATTAGAACGCATGTACTAAGAAAGTGGTCAGTAGAGGAAAAGAAGTTCATCAGAGTTGCAAAAGATGGAAAAATGTTAAAAGACAACCATTATGAACTGCCGTTGCCACTAATGGATGATAATGTCAAGTTACCATGTAATAAAATTAAAGCCCATCAGCGACTCAAGACTTTAAGTCAGAAACTTAAGAATAATCCAGAATTAAAGAAAGGATACGACGAATTTATGTTCAAAATCATCTCCATGGTTATGGAGAACGGGTTCTTGTAGACGACATTGCTGAAGAAGGCAGAGAATGGTACATACTACATCATGATTTTTGACTGTGCTGTCAAATTTATGGGAGTTGATTTGAAATGATGTTATTCTTACAGGTCCTAATTTACTTAACAATCTGCTTGGGGTTCTTCTGAGATTTTGTATCCACCCGATTACCTTCATGGGAGACATAGCTACTATTTTTTACCAGGTCCATGTTCCAGTGCATCAGCGAGACCTGTTACGATTCTTGGGCTGGCCAGATGGAGATTTGACAAAGCCAGCTGTTGTCTTTCAAATTACAGTTCATCTTTTTTGGCGCAATGTTCTTGCCATCTTGCGCCAACTATGCATTACATGAAACTGCCAGAGTCAATAAGGATTCCTTTCGTGAAGAGGCTGTGTCTACCGTGCTACGTAATTTCTACATAGACGATTGCCTTAAGTCTGTTGAGAATGAAGAAAGCGCAATCATCCTCAACCATGAACTGAAACAATTGTGTCAAAGGGGAGGATTTAATCTGACCAATGAATATGTAATAGCAGAGAAGTGCTGTCTATGATCCCAAGCTGGGACCGAGCAAAAGAAATTGTGGACTTAGACTTAGAACAGAATAATCTATCGGTGGAGAGAGCCCTCGGCATTCAGTGGAATGTACAACACGATACTTTGGGATTCAAGTGTTTGTTATATGATCCGCTGGGGTTTGCCTCTCCGTTCATCATTTTAGCCAAAATCATTCTTCAAGAATTATGTAGATTAAGAAAGGACTGGGATGAAGAGATAAATGAATATCAGTTTTTTTTTACCTCTGGAGAAGTTGGTGTGATTAATTGAATCATCTTGAACATTTGACCATACCCAGATGTTACTAGTTCGCAGAATTTGGAAAGGTTGTTAATAAACAAAGTCGTATGGGTGCGTTATTTACTTGAGGCAGGTCAATGAGGATCGTGATGTACATTGTTCATTTCTACTAGAAAAGTCTAGAGTGGCACCGCTCAAGAAAATAACTGTCCCAAGGATAGAATTAAATGCAGCCTACATAGCGGTTAAGATTAGTGCCATGATGCAATGTGAGATGGAGTTGAACTTTGACTGTGTATATTATTAGTCTGATAGCACCGCAGTTTTGAGATACATATCAAATGAAAGTGCATGATTCCACACATTTGTTGCCAATCGAGTTCATGTCATTGGAGAACAGTCACAGTCGATCCAATGGAAGTATGTTGAATCTCGATCAAACCCAGCAGATGTTTCCTCGAGAGGCGCACGTCCTGCACAGTTAATCAATGACTACACTTGGCTCCATAGACCACCTTTCCTGTGGCAAGATGAATCCAAATGGCCTAAGCAAATTGTAATGTCAACATTGGATGACTGTGACGCCGAAGTGAAAGCAGTTTTCGCAACCAGTATTAATACTGACAGCCATCCGCTTTACTTGACCTATTGATTGAACATGTCCAGAGTAAAGCGTTCGCTGATGAAGTTAAAATTATGCAGGAAAATGAAAAGAGGGAGTTGAAAAGGTATATTTCCAAATGCAGTCTTATCTACAAGTTAGACCTGTGTTAGACAACGGCATCTTGAAAGTTGGTGGTCGTCTTAGCCGAGCTGATATCCCTTCAAATGCCAAGCATCAGATGATTTTACCAAACAACTTCCAAGGTTTCAGAGTTGATTATGGAAGATATGCATCATAAAAGTGGCCATAGTGGTAGAAACTATATGTTATCCCTATTGAGAGAACAATTCTGGATACTCGCTTCTAATTCTATGGCTCGTAAAATAGTGAACCGGTGTGTTGAGTGCAGGCAACGGTTTGGTAAAGTTATGCAGCAAAAATGGCAAACCTTCCCGAGGACCGACTGGAATATGGTAAAGCACCATTTACCAACGTTGGTATGGACTACATCGGTCCACTTGAAGTGAAGCAAGGAAGAAGATCGGTGAAGAGGTATGGTGTTGTTTTTGTATGCATGGCATCTAAAGCTATACTCTTGGAGGTAGACGATTCTTTGGATATAGATGCATGTGTAAATGCTATCCGTCGATTTGTCTCACGCCGTAGACCTGTGAAGTTAGTATATTCCGACAATGGTACCAATATAGTTGGAGCTCAAAAAGAGATGAAGCAAGAAATTCAAAAATGGAATCAATAGAAAATTCATGACAGCCTACTCCAACGAGGCATTGATTGGGTCTTTAATCCTCCGTCGGGATCCCACCATGGAGGCATATTGGAGAGGCAGATTAGGAGTATTCGTAAGATAATGTACTCCCTTGTGAAAGAACAAAGCTTAACACATGACACACCTGTAACATTTATGTGCGAAGTCGAAGCAATCGTAAATAGAAGACCAATAACTAAGTCACAAAAGATTTAAATAATCTTGAGCCTTTGTCTCCTAATCATCTTCTGCAACTGAAGAGCAGCAAAAACTTACCTCCATTGGTTAATGAGAAAAACATATCGTACCATCGGAGACGATGGCGACAAATTCAACATCTTGCAGACGCATTTTGGAAAAGATGGACTCGTGAGTTTCTGCCTTATTTGTGAAAGTTTCTTGAGTTGCAAGCTTGATCAGTTTGTTTTTGTTCTACTTTGACTCTAATTTGCATAGTAGCCAGGTGCTCTCTTTGTTAGCCATTCTTTGTTTCATTACCAGTTCATTTCAGTCATTATCATAGTGCAGAGCACACCAAAAGTAGGTAATGCAGTGATACTATTAGGGCTAGTATGTGCTAGTAAAATGAAGGAAGCTCAACCTCATGGTGAGTTCATTTGATATTATTGTTATTTTGCTGTTTAATTTTGTCTAGATTTAGTTGTTCAGCTAATGTGTATTAGAATGGATATCACAAATGTATTTATGCATATAACAGGATGGTAAAATTATTTAGACTTTATTGTTGATTGCCAATCTGTGTTTATGACAGACTATATCTGTATGTTGCTTTTATATGAATACTGTTGTTAATAATTTTGATTGTTATTTTGTTAACGATTTCAGTAAATCAGAAATTGGAAATTTACGGAAATTGTTCGTATGTTGAGGAAATAGTGGAAATTTGGTAAAATAAAAGAAGAGAACCGTATTTGCATTTAGAGCTTTATTGCTAGTACAATAAGCTTCAAACTCTTTCAACTGAAGTGTACAATGCTGGAAAACAAGAAGTTTTGAATTATTCAGTATTGCAATACATCTCACTTGCATATTGGAATTCCTAAGTATTCTCCCACATGTTTCACCTCTCTTTTGAGGCAGTGCATTAGGTATAATTGTATTCAGATTTTTTGCAAACATAAGTAGTATATCTTTTCTTCTTTTATCCAATTGTTGAAGATTAAGCAAATTAATTGATTGATCATAAGATAAAAAAGTTTGACCAAGGATGATTCTACATGCTCGCTTCTGAATAGATTCAATTTGACTCGAGGTCGTTTAAAACCATTATCTTAAGAAACTTTAAACAATCAGCATTAGTTATATTTTTTTTTAATCAATTGTAAGTGATGTTACCGTGGGTTGAGATTTTGCAAAAGATATGCTCATACAATTAGTTTTTTTCAGTGTTAATTACATGTTATTATCATTAGTCCATTGTACAAGTTCATTTAATTGTTGTTGAATCTTCGGTAGAGATTTTCTGTTGTGAACTTCACATATTGATAAGTCATCCACGTACTTCCAGTGGTTTGGTGAATCTGTAAGCGAGTCGTTTTCCATTACTTGGAAAATTAAGGGACCTAACTTGGTGCCCTGAGGAACTCCGCAAGTTATTTCCTGTCAAATTGAAAGACTGCCATTTGCGTTTATAGAGAAAATGACAAATCCAGAGAATCAATTCAGGTTGAACCCCAACGTTAAACAACTTAGTGACAGAAATTGTATGATCAATTAAGTCAAAGCCTTTACGATAGTCAACTGCAACAACCGTTGCTTTGTGACCAGGCTTATCAAGACCTTGGTGTAAGTAGTGTAACATGCTAGATAGTGACTAGTAGATGCGCCCATACGGTTTCCAAATTGCTTTTCGTCAAGTTGGAGCGCAACCTTAGGTTTTATCCATGACGAAACAAAATGTTCTAGCACACAGACAAAAACGTATGTGATAGAAATGGGTATAATTTGGTTCAAGTTCACAGGTCCTTTCACTTTTGGGAGTGGGGTTATGGTTGCCTCTTTCCCTTTGTTTGGCCAGAAGTTAAGTCTTGGTGGGTTGGGCCCACAGAGAAGGTATGCCGGCAGACTATTAACTTGTAAGTGTTCAATTGCTTGGCATGTGTGGAAGATGCTCATTTATTACTTCACATACTTTGAAAGTATCCGTTTCTCCAGTTTGCAAATTCAGTGATGATTTTTTTTATAATTATTTGGTTAACTTTCTGGAACCACTGCTTTGCGTTGGACAGGAAGATCCAAATGATCTTGAGCCTTTGTCTCCTAATCATCTTCTGCAACTGAAGAGCAGCAAAAACTTACCTCCATTGGTTGATGAGAAAAAGACCGTAAATAATATTTAAAAAGAAAACCTGAAAAAGCTATTTCGTTTACGTTATTTAGACATATAATGGAATTTAAACCCCTAAAAACCAGTCTAAAGGATGCTTTCTATTGGCAAAACTGGATATATACCATCAGATTTTTTAGGCTTTATTGACTTTTGTTTTAATTTGGAAAAGCGCATTATGTCAATTTTGACTGGGTTATAGAAAAAGAAATCATTAAAAAAGTACTTTGGGATGTTTTACTGTTGTGTAGTTAGTACATTTACACAAAAAAAGTCAATATAAATCATTTCCATAACAAAAAGCTAACAAGAAAGGCGTTTTGCTCAATGTCTTGAAACTATGATTTTAGCCTATAATGCGTTCTTCCAAATCACAGCAGTAATCATTTTACAATAAATATAGGCCAGTATATAATAATAATGATGTAATAAATATGATTATATAGATTATAAGTTGATCAGTACTTACACTGTTGAATTTGGTTCCAGATGAGACAATGCTCCATCTTCCATATTCTCAATGGGATTATTAAATATATAGCTAAAAGACAGAAAATTATTTTTAGTGAAATTGGTTAATTAATCACTCATAAACAATACTAAAATCAATCGTAGTTATAGTCATATTCAGTCTTTCCTCCATGGTATAATTAAAAGATAAAGTAAAAATTTACTGACCTCCACTGAGATGTTTTTTAGCGTAATGGTAAGAACACTTAACATCACTCTCGCTACAATAGCGGATATAGGATTTACTTATGGGCGTGGCACGATAATTGCTATCGAGGTGCCGAGCACCACAAGCAAGGGTTACTTTTGGAGGGTGTCCCCACCCAAAAGTAAGATTTAGTTTTTCAAACTACAGTAGAACCCCTCCTATGGGACACCCCTATTCAGGGGTCACCCCTATTAAGAAGTGCCAAATGGTCAAATAACCCCTATTATGGGGACACTTCATTTTTTTTCTATTGTATCACAACAAATACAGCAGTCTCAAAATAAGAAAAATTCACTTAACTTTATATAATGACACATTTTTATACATTTTAGGACACTTACACTTTCTAACTATTATCACATTTCTACTGCTGTTTGTCAAGGGCGAGCTTTTGTTAGACAACATAATAATAATAATAATAATAATAATAATAATAATAACAATAACAACAGCAATAACAACAACAATAACAACAACAATAACAACAACAATAAAAACAATAGCAATTATAACAATAACAACAACAATAACAACAACAATAACAATAATAATAACAATAACAATAATAATAACAATAACAATAATAAAAATAACAATAATAATAATAATAATAATAACAATAACAATAATAATAACAATAACAACAACAATAACAACAATAACAACAACAATAACAACAACAATAACAACAATAACAACAACAATAACAGCAACAATAACAGCAACAATAACAGCAACAATAACAGCAACAATAACAACAACAATAACAACAACAATAACAACAACAATAATAACAACAACAACAACAACAATAACAACAACAACAACAACAATAACAACAACAATAACAACAACAATAATAATTATTATTATTATTAATATTAAACTGAAATTGTAATAAAAAATAATCTATCAATCTTTGTTTGGTAATAGTTTGGTGTGTTTAAGTATTTTCATGGGTTGTTGTTTTGCTTGCATCTGTTCAAGTGTTCTGTTCTCACCTCTTATTGATTTGATTAAATTTTTATTTTGAGAATTTATCCAATTTTGTTGTGGCTTTTATTTTTATTGTTCTGGTATATGTATAAATATACTGTATTGTCCATTTTAATGAAATTGTTCTATTGGTTTAAAGTTTATCTAGACATACTATTTTACTTAGGTTTTCTGAATAAATTGAAATTTAAATTAATTGAAAATGAAAATTGAATTTTCAAATTTGAGCAATAAACCAGAATTTTCTACCCAAATCTTCGGAGTGAATATTGGAATAATGTTTGCCTACTGCATGTGTTAGTTCGTATAAAGCAATCTTGTCAATTTCGAACCTTAACCACGTTGATTTCTTTTTCTTCGTTTTTCCTGCACTTTCATAAGATCCTAATTCATTCATTAACATTGCATCATGAAACAATATTGGGAACATATAAAACTATTGTTTTAGTTATATTTCTGCTGATTTCATATTATGAAGGAATTGTATTTGCATTGCAAATTATTGCTATAAATTAGTTTTAATTCTACTGTAACTAATTATGTCTATAAAAATAAAATTATAAAGATTTATACGTCATCGTTATATGAAAAATACCAAAAACCCCTATTAAGCGGACAATTTTACGTTTTTGGTTAGTGTCCTCTGAATAGGGGTACCCCTATCCCTATTAAGGGAACACTTTTTTTGGTCCCGAAGGTGTCCCCTTAATAGGAGGTTCTACTGTAGGTGTTTATAGAGCATTCTGGCTTAATAAACTCGTCATGCGCGTATTTTATTACATAGAGTACCACAGTGTTACGTCACGATACCACTTGATACTAATCCGTTGCTATCGGCGACACAAAATAGGTTCAACCATTTTCTCCACTGACAAACCATTGATCACAATATTAATGTAATTATTAAGATGTTGTATCTTAGTTTGTTTTTTGTTTTTTTTTTTTTCAATTTTAATTTATGATTAAATGTGTGTTCGATAACTAATATATTAACAATTCTATAACTATACCCAAGTCATTTTACCTTTGTAACTCATTTGTATGTAGCTCATTTAATCTAACTGATTTATGGTCTAAAAGCAATAAATGTAATACGCAATTAATTTTTAGATAGCAGCATCGTGACTTTATAATTTAAGTTGAATTTCTGCATTTAGACATGCTTATATCATAAATGTATTAAACAGAAAATGACACATTAATAATATCAGACATTTTTAAAATTATACAGAGTGTATTTATTGTGAAAACTCAAAATTAAATGTAAATCTTTATTTAAATGCAACACCAGTAGTTTGAATCTACATAAGGAATTACACTTACAAATCTTGTAATACGTTTTTTTTTTTGACAGGCCATACCATCACAATATTTATTATTACGAAAAGATTTTCAAATACAGGACGATAAAAGGATGTTTATAACTTTAGTATTAGTTTTAAGCACTATTTTTCATTATACATCTACAGTATTATGAAAAATAATATTGAATGTACGCTGATATAAAACATGAATTTAAAACCAACTTTAGCTATTACCACTGCAGCCATAGCTTGAGTCTGATTGAGGTCGAGTCAACAGCAATAGGAAGTAGTTATTATTGCCTTTTCCCAAGAAGCTGCCACAGCTTTTGTTTAAGTAAGATGCTATTTTTATATGTGTTTTCTCAGCCGTATATCTCACAATCTGCAGTTCCAATTTTATAAAAGAAAATAATTGTAAAAAATAATAAATGAAAAAAAAATAATAATAAAAAAAAAAATCGAGGAGGATTTTAACCCCATACATCCAATTAGCTATAGGCCTACGCATAATACGTGCACCTTTACACCCGTACACTAAAACAACAACCAGCAGATTGAGCGAATTGATTATATACCTATATATTGCACACAACAGGGGGATGATTTGTTAATTCACATTATCTTGTTATTGTTAGTGTTGGCTTTTAGCGGAAAACCATTGTTATTCTTCTGATTTTGAGGGGTATCCCTTGATATTGATTTTGTTTTGGTTGGTGGCATTTCCTGATCAGCAGTAAATGCCATTTTTTCTGATTGTTTATTTCTTCTTTCTGTCATGATTGTTTTAAGTTTGTAATTTCAACATCAGTACCCATGGTGATGAGGAAAAGTCATTTGTTCTGTTTTATAAATATGTACAGTAAGTTTAGTTGTTGCTGTTTCTGCTTCTTCAGTGTTACTGTTACTGTTGCTGTTTTTTATTTTTACTTACAGATATTTAAGGGATCTACCTCTTACGTTGAACATCTCGCTAGTGATTTGCGTTAGCCTATTTCCGTAAATATAGCTAGGGAAAACGAGAAAAATGTAGTTTAAGCGACAGTAAAGCTACATTGATATAATTAAAGAAAACAGTTTAGCATTTGACTTTACAAATAAACAAGCAATTAAATGATGACTTAAATTGATAATTCATTATAACGCCTGCACACTAGTAACGCAATTTTACTTACATAGACTGAAGAGAGGTTCCGATGAAAGATCCATCTTCTATATATGATATCTCATTAAGATGAAGGAATCTTCAAACGTTGTAAAAAGAAATATAAGATGTCCATGTATCAATTTTATTTCCATAATTTATAGTGTACTAGCAACCAGTAGCCTTCGTTGTTTATTACTGTATTAAATTATGTGTACAAAAAGGCTTAACACGGTGGGGTGCATCAAATACTTACAGTATGTGTTTTACTTTCTTAACAAATCAACATTTTCGTTATAATTCTCATCCATGCTGTTTATAATTTTATATTGTGACACACACCCATACATATATAATTATATCAGTGGCGTGTATATAATTCTATTAGTAGCGTACAGGAGAAAAAAATATTAGTTATCTCTTCCCCCTTTTTTCTTAATTACTGAATGATCCCAGAATGTGTGGTATGGAATTAATTGATGCTAGAGAAATTGCACTTATGCCTAACGTTTTTCCGTCCGATATTGAGGTTATGTATGATGCCTTCAGTTCTGACTATTTTCCATTAACTGTATTCTCTATGAAAAGGTTATGAATAATTTTAGTTATGTTGTTGATGTGACATTATAGCTCCATCCTTTATTTGTTTACGCAAACTTGCCGACGTTTGTGAGCAATATAGTATAGTGCATGCTGTGATTTTTAATGCCAAAATTGGAAATATTTAACATAAAAATAACGCTAAAAAGAAAAGATCGACGTTTCGACTCCTTCATGGTGTCATTTTCAAGATCAAATGATGAAGTAAAAAATATACAGCAACTATAATCAATAGAAAAAAAGCTAATCTACAATGTCAAAGTTCATAACGTGTGATATTAATCCCTGTGTTAGATAAAAAGCTTTGCTTTGACAGAGTCACATTGTTTATTCAGACTGGGTTTTAATTGTCAAAGCAAAGCTTTTTATCTAACACAAGGATTAATATCACACTGTTATGAACTATGACATTGTAGATTAGCTTTTTTCTATTGATTATAGTTGCTGTATTTTTTACTTCATCAATTGATCTTAAAAATGACACCATGAAGGAGTCGAAGCGTTATTTTTATGTTAAATATTTATACAAAACGTACTCTTATTAGTAAAATTGGAAATGCACTTGTAATTCCCACGAAGTGTAAAATCGGTATTATCATGAGCAACATTAATCTTACTGATAGTAAACTTGTGAATGTGGACCAAGTTATCAATTTCAGACATACTTTGCACCCACCTAAATGATTCCATTAGACGCAAGAAAAGAGGTCTTTGTAATAAGGGATAATACTCTAGCTAGAAGCAGCTTTAGTAAATATTGCGATGTGGTGACGTGTAACTTATTTAAGTAATTTTGTACCACTATGTACTAGGGGTGGCGCCAGGATTTGCCCGATGGGGGCGTGGCCGATGCCCTGACGAGGGGTCACATTTCCCCGACGAAAGCAAAGTAGGCGTTGTCGAGCTTCCGGGGGAAGGGGAGGCAGCTCTCCCCGACGGGGAGTGGGGCTGACGCCACCCCTGCTATGTAGTAGTAGTATGGTGCAACTATACTGTTCAAACAATAAAAGATCTTGAGGTTTGCTATAATAACTCGTTAAGAATGCAGGCACACATTATGCTTCTCTCGGCTTTCATATTTTATTCATGTCTGCCACCTTCTATTTAGTCTATTAGTTTTTTACATCATCTCTAATGTAAGCTTTTTTGATAGTTCTTCATTATTTTTTGTTATGTAATCAGTATTTAGAGCTGATAGATAATATTGTTCTGCACTGTTAACTATGATTTATGCTTCTATTGAAACACTGTTTATGGAGTTATTAGATATTTTAATGAGCAAGGCCTTTCCTTAACGCGAATCCTGGGTTGCTTAGATGTTCTAAGGCCTATTCTAGCCTAAGCCGGTGACATGAATTTAATATATTTACTATGATTAGATATTTACAGTTTGTTAATTATTAGAATCCATTGTGTTCTATGGAAGTTAATAAATGTCTTGAAAGAAAGAAAGAAAGAAAGAAAGAAGAATTAATAAGTTTTACGAATCTATACTGATTTTTTTATGCTAATACAGTAGCCTCTCGTCACACCAGTAAGTTCCATGCATGTAAGTTGCATTTATATACATCACTATGTGTTGAAGACTATTATTTAACTTAGACCTACTTCTATGAGGTGAACTTGATTTATCATTACTGCAGTTCCTCTCTCGCTCGAGTAACTCACTGTTGCCTTGGTAACCGTTTTTAGGGATCATTTTGGATTTTCTAATTTATAATTGTTCGTTTTGTTTTTAGGATTAGGATATTGAAGTATGTGTGATGGGATCACACTCTTATTTACTGTTTGTAGTATTAAATAAATATTGTACATTGTTATACTGGTCGGAGTAATAGATGATTGTTTATTAACGTCCGTGACACACATACATTGAGATACAGCCAAGCTAATCTACGTTTCAATCTCTGAGAATTACGTCATTATGAGTATATCCGGGAAGTGTACACAAGCTCATGCTTAGGGCAGAAAATATGCAAAATGATTGATGTGGCAAGGGTTATTTAAGTTAAGGAATTGCCACTGAACAATCACTTGCCATCATCGAGATCAGATGAATGGATGGGACATTTTAATGACCATTAAGTGATTGGAGCTTGTTTCCTCGACACATTTAAATACCTTGAATCCATACCACCTTCTAATTAAATTAGAAAGTTATGGCTTTAATGATATTTAATTTAAAATAGTTTTAAAATATTTACCAACGAAGTTTTCTGAAAAAGGAAATGTTGAAATTGGCATCCCACAGGTTATTGTGTTAACAGCTTTTACCGTCAGATTGTACACATTTTAAAGAAACAAGACTTTCTTGTTATTGTTTATTTTATCAGAGAATCACTGTAACTTAGTATTGAGAACTGCATACTGTACTACTTTATTTTATTTACAAATTGAATTTCATGCTCCAGTGAACTGATACACCAGAAAGCCATCAAAGTTCACATGTGGCACACGATAGAACTAATATTCGAATACAGGAAGAAATATGCAATTGTTTATATGTTGTTTATGTTGTTATATAGAATGATTAAAACTAAATAGCATTCCCCAAATTTCAAACTGTCCTGTAATGAATGGTTCTTTAAAATGAAGATTGTACCAAAATCAAATAAAGAATGTCAGTCTCTTAAATTATAAAACAACTATTATAAGAAGCACTTTCTCTGATTATCACTACCATTCTTGAAATATTTTCATTATCCATGATAATTTTCCTGGTCTTTATATTGATTGTTAAAATGTCAGCCCCGAATCATTGACTCAAAAATACCGGTGGGGAATAGTTTACCCCTTGTTTAGTTAACTTTATTTTTTAAATTAAAAACTTTGTAATCCCGGCCATGAAACCTTGGTTCATAAATTCCGGGATGGTTGCCGGTTGGTGGGGGTTAGTTTTTACCATAATTGGCTTTTCCTAGCATTAGCTGGAAAAGCCATTGTTTTTTTTTTTCTTCCCTTTTTCTTACATAATTCTTCACAATCGTTTTGCACTGGGTTATTCCGCCCGGCACTTTGGTCACTTTCAGTAGTTTGGAATTTTCCAATCATTTTCAAAGCATAGACCATGAAGGATGTGCGGTGTGTGTTTGTGAGGATCAAAAAGGATTTGAAGGCAAAAATTCAACACAAGATTTTTCAAAAACGGATTAACTGATCAGAATGAGACTTTTAGGAGAGTTTAACCAAATTACACGGAAGAAATTAAAATGTTTTGGTGACGATCCATGTTAGGGTGTAAATTTGAGGGCCAACTAAATTTCTAACGAACCATGCTTTATTATCTCAATAAACCAATCAATGAATCGAAATGAAGCTTTCCATAATTGTTTTTATGGTGTAATGAAGAAATGATTATATTTTGGTTACGATCCGGAGCAGGGTGTTGATATGAGGACCATTAAAAAAAAGTCCCAATGGATTCAAATGAAGCTTTCAAAAATGAGGCATGTTGTGGCAAAATGGCTAAGTTGTAGCAAAATTTTAATTTAAATTATTAGTATATGCAGATACCTGAGTATGTGATCTTTAAAATGAGGGGTAAGTCATTAAAATTGGACATTTCAAGCCTAAGTGATTGTAAAGTGTATTCTTAGAGTCAAGATAAACATGGTTTTGAGTAATGCCTTTCAAAGTTATTTGTGCATATATTGTTTAATAGAATGACTATTAAAATAACGTTAAATAAAGTGAAAGTACAGTATTCTTAGAGTCAAGATAAACATGGTTTTGAGTAATGCCTTTCAAAGTTATTTGTGTATATATTGTTTAATAGAATGACTATTAAAATAACGTTAAATAAACAATGTGTTGACCATTTTCAGAATTATTACTTTGGGACATGATTAATTAAGACATTAAACTGTTGATCTATAGTGAAAAACAAATTTGGATTTTTAGGCAATTTTTAGAGCTCCCGTATTTTAAAGCTCATTTACTCAATACTGGCCTGTGTGACAACTTAACCATTTTGCCACGACATTCCTCAAATGGTTTGTCATAGTCCAATCAAATAATAATTAGAATTTGGTGACGATACGGAGTAGGGTGTGGATATAAGGACCATTTAAAGGGAAAACATCCCAGAGCAGATATAATTACAAAATGGATAAACTGATCTGAACGAATCATTAGAGAAAGTTTCTACAAAATACATGGACGAAATTATAAAATGTTGGTGACGATCCGGATTCGAGAGTGAATTTGAGTATCATTTAAAGTGCTAACGTCCAAATTATAAAAAGATCAAAATGAAACTTTCCAAAATAGTTTTTTTATGGTCCAATGAAGAAATGACCAAATTTTGGTAACGATCTGGAGAAGGTGTGGATATGAGGACCATTTAAATAATCTTTTTTGGACAGTTGATTTATGCGCTTTCTAAAGCGTTTACATCAGCTGTAGCTACTACGGTTAAACGCAAAATTACTGTGATATGCATGAACAATTGTTGCTTCAATCACTAAATCTCTGAATTAAAAATAAACAAATCATGCAGGTTCCGCTCATAGAGCGCGCAGTGGTTATGAGTCTCCATTGCACCCTGGCTATTACCATTGCAGCTATAGTTCGAGCCTTACTAACGTCGGGTTATATTCCCTGTTTTTAGAAATAGCCGTTGTTTTTGTTTCAATTTTGTTTCTTCTTCGTTAAGTCTAGCTACTATTTTTATTGTATTGGCCCTTACACTAATATTGTCATTTCATGCTGTCATCTCTAATTTCTGTTTCAAGCTGTTCATTCTTCTATGCTCGTTTCACAACTCACTTGTCTTGGTGAAAAGGGAGGAATTATCCTCCCCTGTGTTTATAGCCTCTTTACCCAAACAAATAAACAAGTGTAAATATGATAATTAGAATAATGCATTTTACCTTCTTCCTTTTTTTCTTTTATAATAATTATCTCAAAAATTAAAAATTAAAAAAAATGTAATGAACCTATTGTGCCATAAAAAGTAGAAATTAACATCATGGCAAGAATAATAATTGTACTACAATAAGGAACATAATGTTATTATTTATTTCTACAGTAACTTTTATTTAATATGCAACCATTTCATGTATTATTTATATTTATTTATTTGCTTATTTATATTTTCTTTCAATTTTATCTAGAAGAGCATCCTTTTTCGTATTATGCACACAACGATTTATTTAATTTTATTATTCTTACATAACTGTTTCGACTGTATGTTACTGTAGGTTATTTTTCTTTAACTATATGTTGAGTTGATTATGAAATAAATGATTAAAATGAAATTAAATAAATCGAAATGTATTGTATATTGTATTGTTTTGTATGTTAGATATTGTATCTATCTTTACAGGACCATATTGTAAAACAGAGTTACTATCTCGTCTGTATATGTTATCCTGCCTAAATATGTTTTAATGATTTAATAAATTAATAAAAGCGAAAGAAGTGCATGCTAAGTTAGATAAGGACAGCTATCCTAGTGAAATATGAAAAGGACGACAGAAATTTAAAATATATAGTTCTATAGAACTGGGGCAGGGGTTCTCAACTATATCGCAATAGGAACCAAAATTGTTCATTGAATAAATTTGAAGGGCCAGGGCAAGAGTTGTACTGTGGCGCGTGGCACCACACAAGTGCTGCCGGTGCAAGGTGGGGGCGAAGGGGTGTCCCTCTTCCCGAATTTTAAGTTTTTTGAAAATAATAAGACGCTAGACGTTCATACAGAGCATCTTGACCTAAGACCGGTACCCTTGTATTTGGTAATGCAAAAGTCAAAATGTTATATATCACGCAATGGGTCATCTGTAATAGGCCTACAGTATTTCTTTGCTGTTTGCTGCGATAGTTCTTCCGATTTGATTGATTAAATCGCTACACTTTGCAGGGCAATACATAGTCCTAGTCGGGAAAACAGAATGCAAAATTATTAAGGTTAGAAATCATTATTTTCGGCTTGTTCTCGCGAGCCACATAACACGCACTCGCGGGTCGGAGATGGTCTACGGGCCGCCAGTTGAGAACCCCTGATCTATGGAGTGAAAAAGATCGGAATGTAAAGTGTGGGTAACCGATTTACAGTATCAATATCAACATCGGCAACAATTTCCTGAGATAAATGTACTTGATTCTAAATGTGAATTAATTGTTATAGAACAGGCTTTAAGAATGATGCTGGAAGAGGAATAGATGGTACTATACGAGCACCTTTATATATAGTAGACCTTAAAAGTTATGTTGTATCAGCGCCAGCATTTGTGGACAGATTACCAAGAGATGTAATTTTGGATCATAATTTAGATACAATGTGTTTAAACAATGGCAAAAGATATTTTCGTTAGGACAGGACTCAATTTTGACCATTTGTTCCATAAAAGACCAACAGATGTTACATACATTTAAATCGTCTATATAACCATTTTAAGTATTATTTAAAAGATTTTTATTACTTAATACTAACCTTAGTAAATTTAATAACTGTAGGAGATCCCGATGACCGGTAGTTATGGGCAACATGACAATGGTGTTAAAAGGTATACAGTAATGTGTTGTCATTTTTGTGATAACTTCTCTATTTTAGAAATATATTATAAAAAATAATATCTAAATAATTCTGCTTAATTTTTTAGCAAGACATACAAGCTCCTATTAAACAACGATTTATGTTTTTCAAATTTTAATTTGAGCATGAAGAATGAATTATATGTACCGGTACATACAAATATTAGGGTAAATAAAAACATGCAACTTCTTAAAAAATGTTGCATAAAAGCATATAGAGACATTCTTACCCACATGTACAATTTTTATTATTATTATTATTATTATTATTATTATTATTATTATTATTATTATTATTAT
>NW_022682691.1:117185-126777 GCF_011630105.1 Anneissia japonica | reverse complement strand
ATATGTGTGCATATTTGACAGCGAGGCTTATTACATTTCATATTACCATATGAAGGAGGTTTAGTGGTGATGTGTGAGGAAGTGAGAAGGGATTTTAAGTTGGGTGGCTGGCAGTGTGCAAGAATAGGTGATGTACTAAATAAGTGTTGTATGGATTTGCCGAGCTGGAGGTGCGAGAAGTCGTCTTTGATAGTGTTGATGACGGTCTTGTTAGAAGGATGGAATTCGAATATGAGGGGGATGCGATTGGATTAATTTTTGGGCTTGTAAGCGAGTAGATCAGAACGAGAGTGTGTGGAAGTTGTTATTTTGCGATTTAATGAGGCCAAGGGGATATCCAGCTTTAAGACGACAACCTAATAAATTAGACACATTATATTTAGTCAGTGGGGTTAGAACATAAATGTTTTAGACGGAGACATTGGCTGTATATTATAGATTTTTTTAAGTTAAGTGTGTAATTGCTATTGAAATTTTAAAAAGCGTGGCTATCTGTGGGTTTAGTGTAGAGGGACGTGGTGATTTGGTTGTTATTATTAAGCGATACGGAAACGTCTAAAAATGGCAGGGATGTGTGAGACTGTTCTAAAGTAAACTTTATATGCGAGTGAAATGAGTTGACGTGTGCTTCGGATGTTTTAGGATTGTCAGTACCATGAGGCCATATCATGAAAATGTCATCTATGTATCGGTAGTAGCATTACAGAGGTTTAAAATTAAAGGTTCTGCCATAAATATGTTAGCGTAGTTAGGTGCCACATTAGTCCCCATTGCTGTGCCTTTTATTTGTAAGTAGTGCGAATCATTAAAGGTAAAATTATTGTGTGTTAAAATTAAGTTAGTAATGGATACAATTTGACTTTGTCCAATGAGAGTGATCGTGAGATGAGGAAGGATTTTGAGAGCTGCGTGTAATCCTTCGGAATGAGGGATGTTCGAATATAGTGACGATACATCCATGGTGTCAAGAATGGGGTTATGTGGTAGGGGAGGAAAATTGGTGAGAATGTTCAAAAAATGTGTAGAATCTTGTATATAACTAGGGATGGTAGATACTAATGCTTTAATGATATGATCTACGTAGCCTGACAAATGCTCGGTGAGGGTGCCTATTGAGGAAACTATCGGTCTACCAGGGGGATGATATGAAGGTTCCTAGCCGATAATATAACTGATTTACCTTCAGGGAGCTCAGAATTATTAAGTTTCGATTTAAGCAATGCTGGCAATTTATGGAGCTTAGGAATAGTATAAAACTTTCCAGGGTGATGGCAAACAGGTACTTACTTCAAAGTATCGTCCCTAGATTATTGCAAATACTTATGAGTTCATTTTCGTAGGTCTTGGTTGGGTCCATATATAATTTCTTGTAATATTCCTTGTTAGAAAGTTTTGATTCAGCTTCGAATATGTAGGTAATCGCTAGTATACATAATGGTAGTCGCACCGCCCTTGTCTGCTCGTTTGATCGTGATTTTACTGTTAAATTTCAACTCATTGATGGCTAAATTGAGTCGTTTACACTGAGACAGGAAAACAATGTGCGATCTTGTATCAGCCAACTTGTTCAGTAGTTTTTCATAATGTCTTCTAGCGTGGAGAGCAGCCGCGTCCAAGCGAGGTCAGAAATTGTATATCATTGTAAATCCACGTGTGTTCTTCAAATTATATATTAGTTGTTGAAACAAAAAATTATGACAACAAGGTATGTAGATTGTAGAACACTGTATTTATTTTGGAAAGAAAATTTAACACCCATTGGGCTTACTGAAAGTACCCCAATTCAAACAAAAACAACCAAGAACATGCTTCCGTGCCTCATGTCAACTCAAAAAGTATGTCTTGCAAACTCAATAGGCCTACTGCAGACAAACACAGCTGTGCAAGAAAAAAAAGAATCTGATGACAACTTAAAGGTTCTAACACATTAGTATAACCAAACGGAACGATACTTAAATAATATGTACCGCCGACATCTGAAGACAAACTTTGAAAACAAAGCCAAGAAACTCATCAATCTGGCAAGTAAAAACCACCTATTACATCCACTTACCGAGAATTATCCAGCTTAAATCGAAACACAATAATTCTGAGCTCCCTGAAGGTAAATAAGTTATATTCGACTTAGCTAGGAACCTTCATATCATCCCCCGAGCATTTGTCAGGCTACGTAGATCATATCATTAAGCCATTAGTATCTACCATCCCTAGTTATATACAAGATTCTACACATTTTCTGAACATTCTCACCAATTTGACTCCCCTATCACATAACCCCATTCTCGTCACCATGGATGTATCGTCGCTATTCGATCATCTCTCATTCCGAAGGATTACACGCTCTAAAATCCTTCCTCATCTCACGATCACTCTCATTGGACAAAGTCAATGACATTGTGTCCATTACTACCTTTATTTAAACACACAATAATTTTACCTTTAATGATTCGCACTACTTACAAATAAAAGACACAGCAATGGGGACTAACATGGCACCTAACTACGCTAACATATTTATGGCAGAACTTGAAAACAATCTATTTTCATCACTTAATCTTAAACCTCTATGCTACTACCGATACATAGATGACATTTTCATGATATGGCCTCATGGCACTGACAATCTTTAAAAAGCCCACGTCACACGGCGGTTTTCAATATAGACAATAAGTATGAGCCCTCTGTTGGTCACTATTATACATTTTAGATATTCTCATAGTTGAGGGCGCTAACGCGGAATCGATATTTTCATTATTCTCCATATATGGGTTTTTAAATGACCAACCAACAGCTTTAAAATTTAAAAAATAATGAATATTCACGATATTATCGAAGAAGACATGCTAAGCAGTTCCGTAGTATAACATAGGTACGATGTCATGGCTCCTGATTTTACGTGTGAGTATTTGAATTAATCCATATTTTTCACCCAAAACTTAAGAAAACTTCTGGCATGTAAAGTTTACATGGCTATAAATAATTTTCGAAAATTTTTGAAACATTGCTCCATGTTTATTACTATTTGACTTCTGCATTATTCTCTAAAAAATCTCTCTGACAACTGTTCCGATAAAAATTTTATTTAAGTTTAAAAATGACCGTGTTTGGCCTTTAAAATACACGTGTTTAGCCTAGGCAGGCCTAGCATGTCTACATTTTAGACGTTTATGGCGTAATAAATAACACAGACAAGATAACTAATATGTTTTAAAAATATAATTCAAATGTTTCTAGTAGTCTTCCATAGGCACAACTAGGTCTAGGCTCCCTGAAAATAGCCTACGCTACGGGAGGATAGGCTGCAGCCTGGGCTTAGGTGAAAGTAAACAATGTTTCGCCCAGAGGGTATTTAAATTTTAAGTATACGCTGTATGCTCTCACGTGAAATAGGCATACGCTAGGCATGGTCTATTCGCTATAGACATATTTTTAGGATTTTTCAGACCCCAAGTTTTATAAAAACATTTATCTTGTAATTTTAAAATGTCCAAAAATATTTTGATTACTTAAAAATTATGACAGAACATCAGACATTAATAATACCACTTAAAATATTTTACTTTCCATTGCCTACAATGAATTATATTGTTATGTATTGCCTAATTAAAATATATTTATTTTTATCTTTTCAGCTTCTTTTTTTATTGTTACGACGTAAGATGAAAATCAGATACTATGGTGAGATATGTTTACATCTATCCGGTTTTAATCGATATGCAAGCTACATGGAAACAGATGGACTCGTCATTTTGTCTCTGCATCCCTGCTGTTACAGACAATTTTGTTTAGTATTCTTGTTTGTATTTTTGAAGAGACCTGGGACTTTCAGATGATCGGAAATTTATATTTTCTCTGAATCAACTTACTATTGATAACAGATTGTTTAAAACCCCATACCATTTTAGTGACAATAAATATATACACTAATTATTGCACATAATTAACACAAAGCGCAATAACATATTTTGTTGTGCAGTACTATAATATAGTGTGAATATATTGAATATATTTGTACAAAAATAAATACATTTATTTATATTTTAAATTTTCTTTATTTTAGAGCCATCCTAATTATTACCATCAAAATATAAAACGTTATTTCAATGCAAGCCTGTATTTATCATATATTAGCTGAATAAAAATAATATATATTATACAATTATACTTTTAACATTTAACATCATTAATGCAGCAAAGCCTATCCAAAACCCCAATAAAATCTAGGCCTCAATCTAGCCCTAGCGCATGTATAAACAACGCGTAAAATTGCGCGTATGAGCCCGTGGAGTTGTCAAGAACGCCTAGTAAAGCCAAAATATTTGCTGTTTTCAATCGAAAATTTTTTTAAAATCGGAAGAAGTTGTCAGGGCAATATTTCACAGAATACAAGAGCAAACACTGATTGTTCATTGGCGACCAACGCTAACATCCAGAAAAATTGCACAATTTTGTAAAACGACGATAATTACGACCATGTTTAGCGATATTAACATTACGGAGTGTTTGTTTACATTTTTACTGTAGACCGGCCTTACTTTTCTTGTTAAAATTAATGATTTTTATATAAAATATATGCATTGCAAAAATTTGGTTTAGTAGCTGATATAATAATTAGACAAACAGAACATGAATTGGGGATATTATACTCATATATTATTTTTAGCACAATTCTACTATGTACCAAAAAATGCAGTTCCGCTAGGCTTGCACGATCCCAATCGCGACATGAGTGTGTTCGTTCGAGGCTTGCGGTGCGTAAATATATGAAAGGCGCGTTGAAAACACTTATTGTCCCAATATAGTGCGTATGAAACCGCCGTGGTCAACTCATTTCACTCGCATATAAAGTTTACTTCAGAACAGTCTCACACATTCCTGCCATTTGTAGACGTTTCCGTATCGCTTAAGAATAACAACCAAATCACCATGTCCCTCTATACTAAATCCACAGACAGCCAGTCTTTTCTTAATTTCAATTGCAATCACGAACTTAAATTAAAAAAATCTATAATATACAGCCACTGTCTCCGTCTAAAACGTTATGTTCTAACCCCACTAACTATGAACTTCATGTGTCTAATTTATTAGGTTTTCTTCTTAAAGCTGGATATCCCCTTGGCCTGATTAAATCGCAAATTAACAAAGCTTCCACACACTCTCGTTCTGATCTACTCGCTTACAAGCCCAAAACTCAATCCGAGCGCATCCCCCTCATATTCGAATTCCATCCTTCCAACAAGACGGTCATCAACACTATCAAAGACGACTTCTAACACCTCCAGCTCGGCAAATCCATACAACACTTATTTAGTACACCACCTATTCTTGCACACTGCCAGCCACCCAACTTAAAATCCCTTCTCACTTCCTCACGCATCACCACTAAACCTCCTTCATATGGTAATATGAAATGTAACTAGAAATTGCAAATTGCAAGTGAAGTGCTGCGAAGTACAACTGCATAAAATGTTCTTCGAACAAAATTATTTATGCGAGTGAAGTGAAAATAATGAATAATAAAACTATAACAAATAATATGAGACACGACCCATTGTCTATATTAGAACACTTCTCATTGGGTAACAAAGACGTAATTTTTCATTTTTGTCAAAAAGTGTCTAGTGTGGTGAATTATGGTTTAGGTTTTTTTAAATAAAGTTTCAAAAATTTCTATGTATGTGGAAAATGTAGTTGATTACCAAAGGTTACAATTTTTATTTTGAAGACTGCATGGTCTAGGAAGTGTACATTTTTTATGGGGCAAGTTTCCAAGGGCGGGTTTTCTAGGGGCGAGTCGACTGCAAAAGAGTGTTGCCAAAGTGCGAGCCAGCGTGTTATTTGATCAAAAGTGCGAGACATATCCCAAGTGTGAGCCAGCGAGCCGTGACGTCACGACAATAGATAGAGACGTTAGCCAGTGCAGTTACGTGCGAGTTATCGACTGAGATTTGTGGAGTACAATTCAAAAAACAACTATAGGTCTAATAATGAATTATTGTGATGTTAAATAGACAATGTTAGCTATCAAAGAACGACGTTGTTTTTCATTGGGGCCTTCGTCCCTTCAAGGCTTGGCCTATACCATCCTAGCTAGTCTAGGCCTAGAGTAGAATAAGGCTAGCGCGACATGCGGACGTTGGTACGAGTAGGTTAGTCTCCAAACGTCGCCTAAAGTAATTGATTTTACCGGGCAGAACGAAAGAAGGAAACTCCGCTTTTCAGTCGTCTTAGGCAGTCGTTTTTTGACAAACATTGACCTTTCAGAGGTCAAATTGCTGTCAAGAATATGAATTGGCTGCTTCGCAGCAATAAGCCTGGCTGTCAAATAATATGCACACATATTATCACTAACGACACAATCACAATCCCAGTGAAACAACAAAATTCACCCCCTTAACTCACATGTGACTCTACTAACGTGATTTACATCATAATGTGTAATGCATGTGATCATGGTACCTACATCGGTGAAACCGGTGCTTCTTTTAGAGGTAGATTTAACAATCACAAATCATCAATTCGCACCGATAAGAACCTTTCGATAGCCACACATTTCAATTCTCCTACCATAACATCAATGATTTGAGATGTGTACTCATAGCCAACAACTTTAAATCTCTCAACGATCGCCGCATTTCCGAACTCAAACTTATACTTAAACACAAAACCCACACCATAGGCCTCAATAAAGATATAGACTTCCTCAGTGATTACAACTTCCCATACAATTAATTCTCACCATCTCTATTCAGTTCACAATTGACATCAGATATTATGCTTTCTCTATTAACACACACACACACACACACACACCCATACACATACATATACGCACATATATACACGTATACACATATATACACGTATACACATATATACACGTATACACATATATACACGTATACACATATATACACGTACACATATATACACGTACACATATATACACGTATACATATACACGTATATGTGTATTATATATGAGATATTTATAAGATTTTCAAAATAAGCGTGAATAAATATAATAATAATAAAAATAATAGTAATAATAATAATAATAATAACAACAACAACAATAAAACTAAAAAAGATACAAAAATAATAATAATAAGAAAAAAAAAATAATAAAAATTATAAAATAATAGAGGGTGTACTCGCTTTACTTGTTTACCCTCTGGTATTTGAACGTCGAGATTATTTTTGATTAAAAAAAAAACCATAGGATGCATGTTATCTCGATCGGCCAGTTATGTTTCTACGTAATTTGAGAAATGCAGCGACTATTCAGGTACATGTTTTGATAGAGGTTTCATATTAAATAAAAATATTTAGAAGCTGCATAAACTTGATGAGGCAGCATTGGTCAGGTTTAGCTAAAGCAATATGTTGCTCAAACTCATGTTCGACAAAAATTGACTGTGTTAGAAGAAAGGATTGTGTTTGTTTACCTACTCCGCCAGAAAACCGAATGTGCTTTATCGATTGTGTTTGAAAGATTGAAAACCCGGATGCAACATTATACCTACGTATAACGTTCTCTTTTGGTGTTCTCTTTTTAATTTTTTATTTTTTTTTATTTAACGACAACGTAAACAGGCCATCGGGCAGGCCGTGCAGTAGCGAGACAGCTACTCTGGTAAAAAACCGACGGTAAGAGAAGTCACTATTTCTACCTCAATCAAGCTGCAATTTGGAAATATATTCACTAATGAGACCGAGACTTCGATGACCTATCTTGTTACAGATTATTCAGACCGTTAGGTTTTGAACCCCAGAGTCATCTCATAATTAGTTTTCAAAAAATGTTCAATTACCTTCTTACGTCATGGTGGGGGCAGACTTGAGTTCTGTACTGTGATTAAGGTCACAGTGGTATTTCACGCCAAGGTGCGCAAGTTCATCAGAACATGTTAGCTCAGAGTCAAATAAATGCCACGAGTGAGCAACATTAAATGGTGTTTCACCAAAAAAAAATGTGGTACAGATAATTTTGCTTGGGTTAAATCTCAGCCCATATGACCTAATATAAATATCTGAAAAGTCGATCAGTTTATATATATATATATATATATATATATATATATATATATATAAATTCTGGAATACATGAATTAAAATAAATTAACCTATAGGCTTATAAATAGGCTTATAAAATGTACAGATAAAGATATATATACACATATAAATAGACATATAAAAATAATGGTATGGTGTTATTGGAGAAAGCAGGGAAAGAATGAAAGAAAAGAAAAGAAAGAATTAAAACCAAAAGAAAGAAAGTGGAAGAAAAGAAAAGTAAATATAAGAAAAAAAATAAATCAATTTTTAGAAAGGAAAAGAAAGGTTATTTAAGGCAACCTAAGAAATGGTAAAAGAAAGAAGAGGACAAGAAAGAAAGAATCAGGATACGAAAGAAACGATAAGATAAGATAAAATGAATATATATAAGAAAAGCATAAGAAATGAAAAGGAAAGAAAAGAAATAAAGTAAATACAAGGAAAATCAAGGATACATAGGAAACAAAGGAAAATAAGAAAGATAAGAAAATATTACAAAGGTAATTTAAAGCTAAATAAATAATGCATAAGGATGTATTAGAAAGAAAGCGGAAAGGAAAGAAAGGTAAACTAAAAGGAAAAAGAAGATGAAAGGAAAAAAAGATGGGTAAGTAGGAATCACAGAAAGTTAAGGAAGCACAGAATGAAACTGAAAGAGAAGATATGTAATTAGACGGTTAGTTAATACTAAAATAGAAAGCAAAACCAAGGAACATTAAAGTGAAATATAAGGTCAGCTAACATTTGATAAGTCTGAGACGGTTAGTTTTCTTTCCTTCTTATTTGCACTATTATTATTTTTTTTTTTCTCTAGGGTCCTACCTTTGTTTTGCACAGTTGAAGCTTGTCAACTACTCTAATAGTCAATGACAACCACTTGTTCTGTCGATTCAGAACGGTTAAGAACTTTATTATTTATTATTATATCAGATGTCAATTGTGAACTGAATAGAGATTCCGAACTCAAACTTATACATAGACACAAAACCCACACCATAGGCCTCAATAAAGATATAGATTTTCTTAGTGATTATATATTTTCTTTCCTTCTTATTTGCATTATTATTATTTTTTTTTTCTCTCTAGGGATCTTTGTTTTGCACAGTTGAAGCTGGTCTACTACTTTAATAGTCAATGACAAGCACATGTTATGTCGATTCAGAACGGTTAAGAACTTTATTATTTATTATTATATCAGATGTCAATTGTAAACAGAATAGAGATTCCGAACTCAAACTTATACATCTGTCTCTTATACACATCTAGATGTGTATAAGAGACAGGCATAGGACTATATAGAGATGATGGGCTTGCGGCGTTCAATGGAACACCACGGGAAATCGAACAAATAAAAAAGGATCTTTGCAGTGTTTTTAAGAAACACAACCTGAAAATAACCATCGAAGCTAATAAGAAGATTATCAACCCAAGCCCGTAGGCAGGATTTTCGATGGGGAGGTGCGTTTTTACGACCGAAGCGGACCTTAGGATGGGCGACCGCCTTGGGATCCCCGCGGGGGGGGGGGGGGGCGTC
>NW_022682691.1:104632-116823 GCF_011630105.1 Anneissia japonica | reverse complement strand
TAGTGGTGTAACCTAGGGTGATAGGTTGTGACCAGTGGCACTCTGGTCGATCGTTGACGTGGTTTGTACGTCAGTGTTTGAGCACGAGGTATGTCCTTTGCTTTTTTTATAGCATTTTCAATGTGTCCTCGATGATAATTTCTATATATATATATATATATATATATATATATATATATATATAGTTATATATATAGTGCACCCTCCAATTCGTGACCCCTCTAATTCGAGATCACTTTTCCGAAGACCAAAAAAACTATCTTCAACCTTTTAACACAAAGATAGCCCCCTCTAATTGGAGACCAACCCCGAGACCGCCCCAAATGTTCAGGTCGCAGGGGTGGTCTCGAATTGGATGGCAAACTGTATATAATATAATATATTGAATTTGACACTCGGCTCTACTAATACAATTGAAATAGCGCGGTATAAATGCTTATAGATTATGCTTAAATATATGTTTTTGTTTTTTTTAAATTTATATAGAGGAACAACTAGCGTAATATTGCAATGAATGAAAAAGTATTAATTTAAAGTGTAACATTCGATTCTATAAAAATATTATGTGTCTAATAAAACAAGTTTGAAACTGACATTTTGCTGGTAAATTGAACTGGTCAATGCTTACAGGTGTGCAGTATTTAGCGGAATTCCGTCCGGTAAATTACGGAGTCCAAGTCCCGTACAATTAACAGTCCAAGTCCTGCCATCAATCAGGCAGCTACACACAGCAACCGAACTGTCGTTTCCACATGCCGACTGTGTTGAAACTTTGATGACAAGTTGTAAAATTAGAGTTGTCCGAAGTAAAATAGTCATTTCTGACATTTACGACCCTGTATTAAAACTATGGTTCGTCAAGATATTATGCAGAGTCGCCGGAATTGTGTACAGTACAGTATTATCATGGATAGTGTATAGGGTGATAATGTGCCGTGTTATTGCATGTATCGGTGGGATTCTTGTTGGTGACCAGAAATAAGCTTCCTTTATTTGCTTACGTGTAACTTGTGTGCAACAACTATCGTTTCCTGTATCGGAACACCGTACCACGAATGAAAACTAGTTCTGTTTTTTTTCCAATGATATTAACCTTCATAAGTATGTAAATATATATATATATATATATATATATATATATTAAGCAAGTATATTATAACTGGGGCGGATCCTGTGTTTCAAGGAGAGGGGGTTCAAAAAGTTCCCAAATAACCCAAACAAAACAAATGGGGTGGGAGTCTTCCCCCGGGAAAATGTTGATTAATATTTCCCTCTCTTGAAAAAGGTCAGGTAATTTTATCTCATTCTTAAGCCTATACATGGAGAAAAAAATAAAAGACATTGGCAATATATTATTATATTCCAACAATATTGAGTAGTTGGATACGTAGTCTTGCCTCCATGGATCGGTAGGCCTGAAGAACGCATTTTCGTACATTAATTTTTACGACTCGTCGAACCAAAAACAGTGTTTGTTAAATTTATTTAATTGATGAATTTTATTGAAATAATCTCACCCAGATTTGGGGTTAGTTTGACTCCAATATTTAGCACATAATTTAGGTCAAATTTTTATCCATCTACCATGTATTTTATAGTACTAACAATGACCGAGTGTCCATATTTTGTCCGTCCTAAGGCCTACCAATCATCAATGGAAATATAGACTAGAATTACTATGTCTGGTGTAAAACAGAACGTAGAAGTCATGTTGAATATACAAAAAAAATTAAAGTAAAAAACCCATGAAAATAATACTAAACAATAACATGAAAACCAACCCGTCGTCAGTGAGACCCATGACTGTATTTGTAAGAGCGAGAGTGATATTGGAATTTTTTTACTATTAAGCTAAATAACTCGGCCGCGAGGTCAGCACAGTTTTAGGTTGTCAATCTTGCAGTGGTAAAAACCTAAAACGATTGACTAAGATAGTAGTTTTTCGTTATGGAAGACAACTATTCTAAAAAAGATCCTTTATTACTATTTATAATCTGATCTAACAATTAGTGATTAAAAATAAATAATAATACATAATAATAAATAATAATATTCAATAATATTAAATAATAATAAATACTAATAATATTAAATAATAATAATAATAATAATAATAATAACAATAACAACAATAACAATAACAATAACAATATCAATAACAATAATAATAATAATAATAATAATAATAACAATAAATTATTATTATTTTTTTTTAATTATTGTTATTGTTATTATTGGTGTTGTTATTATTATTGTTGTTTGTATTATTGTTGTTATTTTTATTCTTATTTTTATAGTTATTTTGATTGTTGTTTTTATTGTTACCCAGTCAGCACCATGCTGACTGGGTTCTGTTTCCGAGCAGTTTCTCTTTCTTACTCAGTGGGCTTTCCTTCCTTCCTTCCTTCCTTGTTAATGTTACCCAGTCAGCAGCATGCTGACTGGGTTCTGTTTCCTAGCAGTTTTTTCTTTCTTACTCAGTGGGTTTTCCTTCTTTCCTTCCTTTCTTCCTTCCTTCCTTCCTTCCTTCCTTCCTTCCTTCACATATGTCACATAAGGGTCATTAGGTCCAAAAAACAAAAAAAAATCGTATAAAAGACTACTTGTTCCACAAATAAGGTAGTACAGTCTTGTCCTTTGCACGCATACATTGGCATAAGGCAGAGTTTATAGGGTTTTCAGAGATAAGGGGTCAAACATCATTAAGGGGGTAATTTTCATTTTTTTCTGGCAATTTTTCAAAACGCTACTAGTATTAAACGGTTGTGCCGATTTCAACCAAACCTGGTCAGTATAATCGGTGACACCTCTCATACATGGGTTGTTCACTGCTTGGGGTCAAAAGTCACATAGGAGTCATTAGGGTAAAAAAAAATTCAAAAAAATAAATAAAAGACTTCTTCTGTCACAAATAACATAGCACGGTCTTGTCCTGGGCACATATGTATTAGCATAAGGTACCCAGGTAGCAAGGAAACATGGGCCCCCATATGGAAAATACATGGGCCAAATGTGGGCCCCTACAGTTTGGCATATACGTGAATGAGCTGGCTGTGCACCCCAAATCCTTAAGGGTCCTTTAATGTTTGGCCCAAATGCAAATGTTTTATCAGGGCTGAATAGGAATTGAAATGTTAAGTGGGCCACTAAAATTTGTTGGGTACTGTATTGTGTTATTCATAACTGGTCCAAGTTCCAAATGGTCTTTAGCTGGTCCTGGCCCAGTTCCAACTTGTCTTCAGCTGCTTTTCCCAGTTGTATCACCCACTAATGTAACAATCAACCACTAATGTAATATTAACCATCGTTGTAACAAAAATCAACCACTAATGTAACATTACCAACTATTGTAACAAAAATCAACCACTGTTGTAACAATTTCATTAACCAATATTGTAACAATGATTTAACCACTGTTGTAGCAAAATTCATTAACCACCATTGTAACACAAATTTAACCACTAATGTAACAACGTACAATATATAGAAGTCTCCAAGCCAAAAGCTAATTTACATTGTCCTATTAAAATTTCAGATTATGATTGTTGTGGCATTTAAAAAATCATATAATTTTCGATATAGATCAGATTTATTAAAATGGTTTGAGACATTGTAAATATATAGTTTGGATATTTAAAGGTCATATATATGTATGTATGTATGTATGTGTAAGGCCAATACAAATAGAAGATGTGATATAACCAGATAGTAAAGTGTGAAGGGGCGAAAAAGTAGTATTTAATGAAATGGGGCTGCAAAAATTAACCGACTGATTGACAGACTAACAATGGAATGACCGTCCAATCTCGGAGAAACTGTCTGCTAAATACTAAACCAATACGATTAACATAAATTGGGAAAATGGAATGTTAAACGTAATAGAGACCGTCCGACTGACAAACAGACACAGAGAAATATGGAGATACTTTTATCGTTCATCGTTATCGTCTTAGTATAGCTAGGCATTTATTTACTCGAAAAATTTTAGTACCACTGAGGATTAACATCCATTCAAATTATTAGTGCCCCTTTTTATACGCCGGTGTTGCCTTTTAGTAACAAATTAGGACCATCCCTGTGCAATTTGGGCTTGTTCAGACCATTTTTAAAATCTTACCTTTAACATATATATCAAAAGTCACAACATTTTTAAAAAGCCGATCATTTTAAAAAAGATTTTCCTTTCATGACCTTTGACCTTCAACTTCAGAAAAAATATTTACTAATATTTACAATGTCACAGGGTCTATCCCTGTCCAATTTGGGTTTGTTCAGACCTTTAACCTCTATATAAAAAATTATGAAACTTTAAAAATGCCACGACCATCATAAAAATGTGAAATTTGTTTTTTAATACAGTATGACAATACACATAAGGTTTCGGCTTGGAGACTACTATATATTGTACGTTGTTACATTAGTGAATAAAGTGTTGTTACAATAGTGGTTAATGATTTTTGTTACAACAGTGGTTAAATCTTTGTTACAATAGTGGTTAATGAATTATTACAACAGTGGTTAATTTTTGTTACAATAGTGGTTAATGTTACATTAGTGGTTGATTTTTGTTACAACAGTGGTTAATGTTACATTAGTGGTTGATTGTTACATTAGTGGGTGATACACCAGTTCAATTTGGTCTTCAATTGGTCCCAGTTCTATCTGGTCTTCAATTGGTCCAGCTCCTTGTTGTAAAATAACAATGTCTTTAATCATCTTCTGTAGACTTACAAAATACACTGAGTTTAAGATATTCAAACCATAATTTCTTTCATTAAAAAACATCAGCTGTACTTCATTGGTTAGGGACTTGCATACCCCTTCACATATCATTTGGCTTAAGTCTTTACTGTTACACCTACAATCCTGTTTATATCAGCATTTTTGTCGATAATTATAAGTCTATTATATTAAAGCATCACTAGAGTTTATAATATAGAACCATATTCAAGAATCGTTTGCATCAAGCATGCATATAAACCAACATTCTTTGTGTATTGAAGCAGCATCTCTCCATAACCATGCATTTTCTTCTCTAAAATCTCATTAAAATTTAAGATAGTATGAATTCTGCAATTGAACAAATTAAGTTCGAAATATTGAATCACAATGGCTTGTTAGCATTAAATGTTTTCGGAGTTCCACAATTGCTGAAAGATACAAAAAAAAAAAAATATTGAAAAAAAAAAAACTGAGCGAAATATGCATTTCATAGTTGTTGGCATTTCAAAAATGCATTTCATAGTCCTTCAATGGCATTTCGAAAAAAGGTGATTGAAAACTCACACTATACAGGTCAAAAAAAAAATCAAGGGCAGGGGAAAATTGTCTTCTGTTAATTAAAATATGCAAAATGCTACTTTTGTTTAAATTGTCTTAATGAAGGTGATTTTGCTGTCTGTGTTTTTAAGCAAAGAATGAATTAGTAAATGTACAGTACATAAAACATCCCTACTCAAATTTTAAATCTGTTATTTCCCTTCAAAATCAAAGATATTAAAATAAGAGTACGATATACATAATGTACTGTAGCTAAGATAATAGACTAGCAGTTTTTTATTTTATCAAAACTGAATTATCAGTAACGGTGTTACAGTGATATCCATTATAGGCCTATTACATCACATTATATTTTATTAGTTATAACCTCCATCATGGTAGTAAGTACAGTAGAGTGTGTCTATTTGGAGTATGATTCATAATTAGAACCTACAGTATAGTAGGCCCCTAAACTTAAAATCTAAACAAAACATTTTATTCACCTTTGAAAGTCAGGCAATTTTCTGTTTCCGCAACTGCCACAATAAGGCTTCAAACAAACATCACTTTACTGAGAGACCTGCTGAGATTGAGTGACCAACATCTTCTGAAAAAAAAGCAAAAGTTATTAATATTAGTGATTAAGCCTAGACCTACATACAGTAACTGTCGCCAAAAATACTACCCCTCAATCCATTGTTTCATTATTTAGCATGGACTTATACTAAGTGAGAACACGGCCACCAATAGCTAACTATGGGACAAGGCTACAATCTGGACAGTCCGATAAATTACTCCAATAATTACTCAATGATACAGAATTACCTAAATGATACCACAATTATTTTATATTATTATAATATTTTATATTATGTTATTATTATTATTAATAATTATTATATCAACTTTTATTTTAATATTATTATCATTATTATTAATATTACAATTTTTTATTACAGTGTACTACTATTACTGTTAATCCGCATTATTAAGCCTATTATTTCTTTTTTTTTTATTAGAATCTTAATATACCTTAATATAAAGTGATGTATATTTTTATGAAGACAGTAGGACCCCTCCTTTTGGAACACCCTATTCAGAGGTCAACCCTATAAAGTGGACACTTTTCCGTGAAACGAGTGACAGTATACCTTTTAACACTACAGCCAACCCCTAGTTAGGTGACGGGGACACTTTCTAAGTGTGCCAAATGGACAAACAACCCCTATTAAGGGGATTTTTTTCATTGTATCACAACATCTTCAACACTCTAACACACTGCACGTGTTACTTCGTAAACCAATTTTGACCCTTAACAATTGGGATTTCTTTTTCTTTTGTTTTTTGTGTATTTCATATAGGATTCTAATCAATATCAACATATTACAGTACTCTATTCATGCTATATCCATCTAATAGAAAGCTCTAATGTGAATGTTGTTATTTGTAAATAAACCAGTCTTTGTTTACCTTTTCGGTACATTTCACATACACATTGTATAGAATTAAGGATGATTGTTTTATGTTTATAAAAGTTGGACAAGTTAGCCATGGTACATCCCTGACTTATTTGTTATCTAAGTTCCTGGTACCATAAGAAAACAGGTTGCTGTCCTTAGTTGACCTTTACGCTGAATATAGTAATATACATAGTCTGAGTAAGGTTTATAAATGAAATATAAAAGATTACATACAAATTAAATATTGCGGTTTAAATACAAATAGTAGAGATGCTACACATACATATATTAATCACCTTATACTATTTCAAACCATATGAAATTATTTGATCATTTATAGAAAGCTCAATAAAAAAAATTAAATATATAGTCATTAACATTGCATAATGAAAGAATATTGGGAACATATTTAACTATTGTTTTAATTACATTTCTGCTGAATTCATATTATAGATGAATTGTATTTGCATTGCAAATTATTGCTATAAGTTCTTACTCTACTCCAACTGACTCTTATGTCAATAAAAATAAAGTTATAAAGAATGTATGTCATCGTTACATGAATACATGCCAAAAACCCTATTAAGGGGAAAATTTTTATGTTTTTGGTTAGTGTCCCCAAAATAGAGGTACTTCTATTCAGGGGACGGGGACACTACTGTATACAGTAAAACAAAATCATATACACGAATATTAGGGATCTATTTAGATTCAAATTGGCTACATCCAAAGTTTGTTTTTGATATTACCATACCGTTTTCAAATTCACAACAGGAAAGTTTGAAAGTTAACAACTGTAAGCCTACACTGTTATATTAGGCGGGCTACCCCAGCGGGTTTTTTTTTTTTTTTTTTTTTTTTTCATTCAACAGTATTTGGTCCGTGAGGATTACATTTTTATTTATAATTATTATTGTACGTAACTTTTGGTAATTTCTCAATCTAAATGTCAAAGTTTCATGGATAACATTCAAAATAAATCTAGCACTGTGGAATTAAACAGGTGCATGTTAACTGGTAAACATTTTTTGGTAAACTGTTTATTTTAGATTTGCAACATCCGAAATCAACTATTCATTTCACACCGGTTTTTTACCTATCGTCACCCATAAGTATGTTAAATACATTTGAACTAAATCCGCATGAATTGAAAATGAATAAAATATTAAATTTTGTATGCATGATTATGTTTTTTTGAGAATGTATAAACGATTAAATATTTCTGAAATTATTGAAAGAGAAGAAATATGTTATGATGGATGTAACACATAATAATGTTTGGTATTATTTTGCCGAATAAAATTAGATGTAAATTTAATTAGCCTAAGGCTAAGTTACAGATGATTAGTATAAAAAAAGTTACGTCTGTGCCTAGTCCTATATGAATAAAGAAATAATTTATGTCCGAAATTATTACGCAAATAACGTTAGAAACAGATGAAACGAATAAATCAATACCTACAGATGGCAATTCGTCGGACTTTTTTAGCTTGGTCAACAAAAGGACCTCCCTACGGCCTAGGCCAGCGGGATGTATGCTCAGCTAGTTCTGTTACTAGTACTAGAGGGTCTAGTCCTCTTTATGTCCTTACTAAATACCTCCTTGTTCCTACAAACTACACTACATAGTTATCACTGTTATACCGGGGAGATAAAAAAAAATAACAATATAATACAATACAATTGTACAAGAAAAACAAATTATTATTATTGTTGTCTTCATTGTTGTCATTGATAATAATGACAACAATAATACCAACAACAGCAATAACAAAACAGAAGAAAAAATATTAAGCATGCCATTGAGTTTACAATACAGTAGGGAGAATCAATTCAAGAGTCTGAGTACATCTTTATATTTTTCTAGTCTGAGTTTTAGATCCTTGAAATGAGGAATTATGTTTTGTAATTTACAGCTATAGATATAATATTTAGTGAACAATATGAAAGAATTAACAATTGGTGGTAAATCAGGCTCTCCAAAGCAGAAACTTTTTGTGTCAAAATTAATTACTGTATTAGTTTCATTAAAGATAAATTCTTTAGTAGTTTCCCACAAAGTAAGACTGATTCTACACTCAACAAACATGTGTAAGAGATGATCTTTTTCCTTATTACAGAAAGAGCATAGTTCAGACTTTAAGACCAATCTTAAACAATTTTACAATGGTGAAAACGATTCTATGCATAAATATAAATTGAAAAACTTTAATTTTATTGTCGATTGGCAGTTTGTTAAGTACACAGAATATTTTTTTGATGTTCAATTTACCATATCGGACCATTTTTGTTCTATTTCACTTACATCAGTACCAATACGCTCCACAATGGAATGATACACGTTGTTACAAGTTTTTTTGCATTTAAAAACAGATTCACACCTATAAATATCAACGCATTCATTAGTTATTTTCGGATTTTTTTTTAGTTTAATTCTCCAAGTCGTTGGGACGGAATGCCGGATTGCATTATACAGAAGAAAATCAATTTTAATTTGAAACTTGGATTCTAACTCATTTTGTAGAAGGAAAGACCCCTCGCTATTTGTTATATCTTTTATTGTGCGAATACCAGCATTCCACCAGTGAATTGTAAAAGCTCTATTAACAAAACAACAATTATTCCATAAAACTTGACTGCAAATCTCATTTGCAGTATCCGGGTTAGGTAAAAAATTATATTCACTCCAGGCTGATAATACATCTTTATAGAATCCAGATAATTGGTTAAGAATACCGGACTTATTAGAAAAATTGCATGTGAAGATAATTCTTCCACCGATAGATTGTAATTCAGAAGTAAAGAATGTTTTCCACTTTGCACCACTTCCATCAAGGTAACGCTTAATCCAACAAATTTTGAGAGAATATATATATAGCTTAGTATATGTGGCATCTTTAAACCTCCTTTATCCAACTTAATGTATACAGTTTTTCTTCTTAATTTATCCGGCTTTCCATCCCAAAGGAAAGCAAAAAAACATAATTTGCACTCTGTTGATAAATTCTGTAGAGGGTATTGGTAGATTTGAAAAGTTATAAGATAAAATCGGTAAAGCCAAAGACTTTATTATCAGAACTTTTCCAATTTAGGATAGATTTCGTATTTTCCATGTTCTAAGAACATTGCCTATTTTGTCTAATTTGCTTTCAAAATTTAGTCCAAATAATTGGTCACTCTTGCCAGAAACGTGTACTTCCAGGTATTTTATAGGCCCATCTGTCCAATTAATAAATTTGTTACATTCGACTTTAAAGTTAGTATTATTAAAGGAACCAATTCTAAGAACGTTACTTTTGTCAAAACTTACACGAAGACCGGAATATTTACTAAACTTATCAAGAATCTCTATTGCCGTATTAAGCGTTTGTTCATCTTTAAAAAAAAAAAAGAAAACACTGTATCATCTGCTAACTGGTTTATTCTGATATCAATACCTTTAAATGTAATGCCTTTGAAACACCTGTCTTGTCTAACTGACAGATCCAAAATCTCTGCTGATAATATAAATAGATAAGAGGATAGCGGGCAGCCCTGTCTTAGCCCTCTTGATAGGTTAAAATGATTGCAGGTGAAACCATTGTTAATTACGCAACTAGAGATATCATTATACATTACTGTGAACCATCTTTTAATAGCCTCACCAAAGCCAAATTTGTCCAGTGCCTTTTCAACAAATTTCCAATTCAAACGATCAAAAGCTTTTTCGAAATCTATTAATAAAAGCAGGTTATTCAGACCCTTATCTTTTGCATTTTTAATTACGTCAAGTACTAATCTGATATTTTCCCCGATGTAACGACCCTTCAGAAACCCAGTTTGGTTGGAATTAATTACGCTTGGCAATGCTTCTTTCATACGTGTGGAAATTATTTTGGCTAAAATTTTGTAATCTACATTAAGCAAAGATATTGACCGCCAATTTTTTAGGTAATGTGGATCTTTACCTTCTTTTAGGATTAATGATATCACACCTCTACGTTGAGATGTTGACAACTTGCCTATTTCGTTTGAATATAGAAAGGAACTTACTAAGGATTGTTTATGTCGCACCAGAAAAGTTTATAAAATTCTACCGGCAGACCATCTGTACCCGGGGTTTTGTTATTCTCCATTGACTGAATGGCATCTATATATTCTAATTCTAATATATTCGAATTACATTTTTCTGAGAGATTTAGTTGGATTTTTATCATTCTGGACTGTATTCATAAATCCAATCATATCCAAATCACAATTATTATCACTTTCAGTATAAAGTTGTTCATAAAAAAGTTTCTCCTCATTTAAAATTTCTTTTGGCTCTGTTATTTCTTTACCCTCCATTTTAAGTTTTGTTATGTTCTTTTTATTGTAATCTCTTCGCTCTAGATTAAAAAAATACTTAGTGCATTTTTCACCAGATTCTATCCATCTGGCACGTGATCAAATCATAGAGCCTTTTGCTTTGCGATCATAAATATCATTGATTTCTTTTTGTTTGGTCGTAATTTCATTATTAATCTCAATTTCATTTGTATTTTGGTTTGTAAGTTCATTTAATTCTGAATTAATTAGGGTTAATTTCCGTTTCTGTTGTTTGTTAAATACTTTTGCAAATTGAATTGACTTCTCCCGTACTTTAAATTTTATCATCTCCCTTGTTAAATTTGGGTTAAAACGTACAGAATTGCATTCCGTTTCAGTCTCCGCTATGACCCTTTTAATCGATTGGATATAACTTTCATTTTTTTAAATACTGTACGTTCATTTTCCAGAGACCCGGTCCCCGGGGTAGGTTGGAGCTCTGAATCGACAGGGAGACAAGAGAGTGATCGCTTTTTAAAGCCTGGTGATATTTCAATAGATTTTACATTAATATATGGCCGAAGGTCCTGTGATACAAGGAAATAATCAAGTCTACACCGTATTGGAGAAGAGTGATTTCATGATTTTCAAGTGAATTGTTTCTTGTTTCAACTAATTGTGCGTCAAATGTCAACTAATTCTAGAATTTCCATCATATTTTTAATTTCGGTTGCGCATTTAGGGTGGGCTTGGCCATTTCAGTTTAATTTATCTAAATTACAATCTAAAATTGTGTTAAAGTCTCCACCTTTACCAAGAGGATATTTTGCAACCTCAATATTTTTATCTATCAGTGTAAAGACTAGAAAAAGATGTCATTGTCAATATTCGGGCCATAAATGTTAACCAATGTCAAGGGTTTCTCATTGATTACAATATTAAGGATGAGTACACAACCATGATCATCCGAGTAAATATCTTCAATTTTACAAGTTAAATTTAATTTTAGAAGTATACATACACCTTTTGAATTTGACGTACCAAAGCTCTGATAGATGGAATAGCTCTCTACAGCTTTTGTGCAGTGCGATTCTTGAAGCAGAAAAATGAAGTAAGGCTGATCACGAAACCAGCTAAAGACTGTATGTCTCTTAATGTGGTCTCGCAATTCACGAACATTGAGAG
>NW_022682691.1:85494-97905 GCF_011630105.1 Anneissia japonica | reverse complement strand
GCTGTGATACGGTGCTCTGCTGCTATGGTTAAGGGTGTATGTTATCCGTTTTCCCTTAAGGAAAACGGTTGGGTGGGCGCGATAAGATAAATGGAAAATATTTTATTTACGATAGATTTCTATAGGAAATAATAAGCATGTTGTAACTTGCTAGCAAGACTATTCCAAAGCCTAGGTGAGGCAATTGAAAAGGCCTTATCACCAGCTTTTTTTATTACACCGTTAGACCGAGGTATACGAAGACAAAATGAACCAGATGAACGAAGACTATGGCCATGGCGATATTGTTGCCTAGAGTGAAGTGTGCAGATGTAAGCAAGTGTACTGTTTTGGCAATTAATTGAATAAAATGTAATGGAAAGTGTACGAATGCTAATTCTCTGTTTAATCGGCAACCGATGAAGTTGCCGGAGTAGTGGACTAGGAGTATGAAATTTAGGAAGGCGAAAGATTAAACGTGCACACCTATTATGTAGCTTTTGGAGTCTATGAAATCACCTGGAGAAATGCTATTAAAAGGAGCGTTATAGTAGACAATCCTGGAAAAAAGAAGAGTGCGGACAACGTTATGACAGGTGTCAAAATCGGTGTACTTTCGCACACGGTACAGACCACGAAGCTGTCTATTAATGGTCTGTGGAAACTGGGTGACATGCTCAGTCATCTTCATTTCAGGATCAAGAAAAACACCAAGATTTGTAATTAGGGTTCCACAAACTGGTCACCAAGATTAAAAATGTGATGTTTAAGGTTCTTATAATGATGGGCTGATGACGCAATGAAGAATTCTGTTTTCTTGTTGTTAAGCTTCAACTTATTTTTAGTCATATATGATTGCAGATCTTTTATGCATGATGAACACCAAAAGAGAGATTATGAGAGTTCGTGAAAAAGTTTTGGATTCGAACTCGACAGGATCTGCTTAAAAATAAGACAGAAACCAACTCTTAATGTTTCCCGAGAAGCCAAGATCATTCTCCAGGCGATGTACCAAGTTGGTAGTATCGGCAGCGTCGAATACTAAAGATGATAAAGAACGGTCAAGCAAGACAAGAAATACCGCCATCTGAAAATCAATTGCTCGCAAAATATCGTTCTGAACACGAACCAGAGCAGTGTCGGTGCTGTGACCCCGTCGATATGCAGACTGAAAATAATTTGCAAGACGATGGAAATCAACAAGCTCAGAAAGCTGTAAAGAAGTTGGAGATCGGATGGTAGATGGCTAGTTCTTCCTTATCAAGGCCAGGTCTCTTGAGAACAGGAGTGATGATGGCCTCTTGACAGGTTGAAAATATTGGAGAGTATTGGAAGCAGGGTAGAAACATCCTTGATAAGATTACACTTGCAACATCAGGGATATCCGGAATACTAGATAGATCCACTACCAAGAAAGCACTACTAAAAATTATTAAACAATTCAGCCTTACATTGATCATCCGACACGCTACTCTTATCTGAAACTAAACCTGAAATTTCAACTTTGGTTTTTGACTGGCTTTTAATATATTTCCAGAATCATTTTTCCTTCGTTTTAATTTCATCTGCTAATTGGTTTTCAAAAATGGTTTTAATAGCTTAATTCGTTATTATATACGTATTTTGAATGGTGACCATAATCGTATTATTTTCAAATGTTATGAATTTTAGTTGCGTAAAATAGAAAGAAACAAACCATGCTGGTTATAACACGTAAAACATTTGTACTGCAGGATTTGGTCGGATATTTAAAGAACACAATGGGTTACTGATATTCAATCGTTTATTTTCAATTTTAAATTAAGACTCACTGATATCGAAAGACAAATGTTTCATCAACAAATGAAAACAATATCCAGACTACATTATTACTGCAATTTTAAAAATGAATTTAGTTTATCCGAACATCTTACCAAAATTAATAATTTTAAGCATAGAAATATATTAACAAAACTTCACAGCACCCTTGAAATTTAAAAAGGATAATAACAGGACTGGTACTATGTGCACTTTAAATTGTATTGAAGACAAATATCATTTTACCTTATTTTGTCAATTTTATTATAATATCAGAAATAATGTATTACCTGAATTGTATTATTTTAACCCATGTTATCTTAAATTCTATCATATTTTATCAACCAAAAAAATAATATACCATTATTAAATAATTTAGCCAAATGCCTGTATGATTCTTTTGTAAAAATAAAAAGCACGTTATAATTTCTGACATCTGTATTAATGTTTTATTCTTTTTCATGTAAATGGGCCGGAGGCCTAAGTACAGTACAAATAAATGTCCCCGTAAACGTGCCTAGGAACGAAACGTATCATTTAACTTCACGTCAATATTTTAACTTTTCAGTGGGTCATTTCATTACACGGCCGACCGCTATGTTCTTGATTAAATGGCATTAATTTTTATTAGATCGGTTAATAAACGTATGTTTGCATTTATTTTATATTGAGTAGTTTGGGCTTGGATTAGATGATTTTATTTCTGCTTTGATGATGAGAATTTGACTTTTAAGTTTACTAAATTTGTTTTTTAATAGATGGTTTGGTGTTTGTATATTATGGGATTTTTGAATTAATGGTTTGTTTTACTTAGGTTAGACATTATATTTAATGGTTTGTGTTTCCGTTGTGTAGGTTCGCTAAAGTATTTGGCGAATCTGGCTTTCCACAGTACACACCCACGCAAATGCACTATTTAACAGGCATCGAAGCGGAATAATGAAGAACACAATTGTGAGTCGATATGTACACAATGTAATCTGAAAAATACACTGCTAGCGCACTCTTTACTGTATTGGTAACAGGAAATACACCGCCATTGTTAAACGTTTGTTCCCTTCTCCAAATTTCTGAAAACGTCACGGCACGCATATCGTCAAGACCAGGGGTAGTTTTATATTCGTTCATATAACAAGGTACTGTACATGGTTTTATTTCAAAATAAATTTGCGTATCATCATAATTACAATTTAGTATTTTACAAGAATATTTAGTTTATGCATTCTAAAAAAAAATGGTATATGACACTAAAGTTAAATAACGTTTAAATTACTGTAGGATAGGACTAAGACCGATCCTTAAAGCACATAGTATTGAAGCAGCTAGGTTAAAGCTGTAACAGAATACTGTTTTAAAAATATTAAACAAGACAATTTTAAAAAAATAAATAAAACGGAGAGCCACGGTTGTGTCTCGAGAAATATTCATGAGACGAACGATCGATCTATTACAAATTGGTTGAGTATGATAGGTCTTAGGCATACATTTGTTATCGGATTTGGGTTTGTTTGTGTGGGTAATACATTTTCCGTAAGCTTATATATTTCAACACAATATAATCTCTTGAGAACAGGAGTGATGATGGCCTCTTTTAGAGCAGAGGGGAAACACCCAGATGACAATTAATGACAGGTTGGCAATATTGGAGAGTATTAGAAGCAGAGTAGAAACATGCTTGATAAGATTACATTCGCAAAATCAGAAATATCCGGTTATCAGATAATATCTGATAACTTGGTTATCTGCTAATTGGTTTTCAAAAACTGTTTTAGTCTTAAAATATTAGTTGCAGCATTTCTATAAGCTACAAATTTATTCCATTTCTCGTTAATATCGGATCTGGAATTGCATTTACTCTTCGTATACTTTTTTTCCAACTTTTATTAGGCCTATTTGGAATTTACTTTATGATTTTAAGATTATAGGTTAACTATTTTATTTTACGGTAATTAAATATGGGGCTATTAAAATATTAACTCTATTGACTGCTTTCAAAACGAATCTCCTAATATATTCATGGAATAATTAAAAGAAATGCACTGAATATAGACGCAGCAGGAGCATGCGGCAGATTACCTCTATCTGATAACTATTTTCTAAGTTTAATTCGTTATTGGATGTGTATTTTAAATGTTGACATAATCGTATTATTTTTAAATGTTTAAAATTTAGTTACATAAAATAGAAAGAAACAAACATGCTTGTTATAACACGTAAAACATATAATTTGTACTGTAGGATTTGGTAATATTTGAAAAACACAATGGGTTACTGATATTCAATCGTTTATTTTTAATTCTAAATTAAGACTCACTGATATCGAAAGGCAAATGATTCACCAACAAATAAAAACAATATCACTATTACTGCAATTTTGAAAATGAACTTAGTTTATCCGAACATCTTATCAAAATTAATAAGTATAAGCTTAGAAACATATTAACAAAACATGACCGCCCAATTGGAATTTAAAAAGGAAGATGTCATAAGACACCTAGAAATAACAGGACTTGTACAATATGCACTTTAAATTGTATTGAAGATGAATATCATTTCACTTTATTTTGTAAATTTTATTCTAATATCAGAAATAATGTATTACCTAAATTGTATTATTTTAACCCGTCATCTAAAATTCTATCATATTTTATTAACCAAAAATATAATAATTATTGAATAATTTATCCAATAACCAGTATGATTCTTTTAAGAAAAAAAACACGTTATAATTTCTGACAACTGTATTAATGTTTTATTATTTGTCATGTAAATGGGCCGGAGGCCTAAGTACAGTACAAATAAATGTCCCTGGACACCTGCCTAGGAACGAAACGTATCATTAAATTTCAAGTGAATTCGTTTTTTAATGGATGGTTTGGTGTTTGTAGATTATTGGATTTTTCGATAATGGTTTGTTTTACTTACGTTCGACATTATATTGAATGGTTTGTGTTTTCGTTGTATTGGTTGGCTAAAGTATTTGGCGGATCTGGCTTTCCATACACACCCACGCAAATGCACAATGTAAAAGGTACCGAAGCGGAACAATGAAGAACACAATTATAAGTCAATGTGTTCACGATATAAAAAAATAAACTGCTCTAGGGCACTCTTTTTACTGTGCTGGTAACAGGAAATACACCGCAATTGTTGAAACGCTTGTTCTCTTCTCTCAATTTCTGAAAACGTCACGACACACATATCGTCAAGACCAGGGGTAGTCTCATATTAGTTCATATAACAAGGTACTGTACATGGGTTTATTTGAAAATATATTTGCGTATCATCATAATTACAATTTAGTATTTTACAAGAAGGTTTAGTATATGCATTCTAAAAAAAAAATTGGTATATGACACTAAAGTTAAATAACGTTTAATATACTGTAGGATAGGAGTAAAACCGATCCTTAAAGCACATAGTATTGAAGCAGCTAGGTCAAAGCTGTAACAGAATACTGTTTCAAAAAATATTAAACAAGACAATAAAAAAAATAAATAAAACTGAGAATATAATGAGACAGACGATCGATCTATTACAAATTGGTTGAGTATGATAGGCCTTAGGCATGCATTTGTTATCGGATTTGGGTTTGTTTGTTTGTTTGTGTGGGTAATACATTTTCCGTAAGCTTATATATTTCAACACAATAGACTGATTTAACCAGAAGGCTGTTCTAGCCATTTCTTAATGAACATATGTGTTTGAGTAATTATTTTTAATCTCATTTTTTAGGCGTTAAAATTCAAACCTTCTCCCACATACTGTTAAAATAATCTTGATAACAATTGAGCTAAAACATCTGTCTGCTTGTATAGCTGATTTTTCATTTCTAATTACATTTTTCATCTCGTTCATCGTTTTAATTTGATATGTGTATTGTCTGATGAAATAAAAGGAATTGATGAACTCAGTTGATTGGTTGGTTGGTTGGTTGGTTGGTTAATCGCATAGACGTAGCATCATTAATATCAATTTGTTTAATACAGTAATAAATCTTTCGTTTGTTGTCTTTATCGCAGTTTTGTACACAGTACATTAATTGTTGTGAACTAAATAGCCAGGCACTTAACCTCTTCGTTTAGTCACAACGAGGAGTAAAATCGATTGAAAATAAACCTACTTAAGTTTAAATTAATGTTGCCAATTATGTAGTCTATCTTCTTTTGCATACTTTGCGTTTTGCGTGTCCATTCACTAATCTGGATGTGGCCTCTCTTTGTCGTCGTAAAAATTCCTTTTTTCATGCCAATATTTTTTTTTTTTTTTTTTTTTTTATAGCAAGAGCAGTTTCTTGCAAGGTGATACCAGGTAATAAATATGTTATACATTTTGCGCTTATCTATTACAACTTGTAACTTATAAATGTTTCCCACACGACGTTAATAATATTTTTTTTTAATAATCTTTACAATTAATAAGTTATTAGTTACCTAAAAGGAGATATTGTGGGCAATACCACTAAGAGGATCCATTCTAACCATGGTCGTGTCTATAATACGTATGAGGGCAGCTTTGCTGTTTGCGCTGACATTTCTTAAGAACAAAATTCAGAGTTGTAGAGTGGTTCCTATCTGGAGGTTGCGATAATTGTAAATGCGGAACAACAAAGGATCAGTGGCGTAACAAATGGTCCGAGCCAGGCGATGGGGACCACGAACTTCGAAGGGCCCCCATTGGGGCAAAGGCCACAGCCCCTCCCCTATTTTTTTCAAAATTATAATAAATATGAAATAAAAAATTAAATTATATAATAAAATTGAAGTCTGAGAGTGGCATTTCCGGTCATCTAGTGGTTCCCAACCTTTTTTGCGTTCGCGGACATCTCTTTGGACATGCCAAAATCTTCACGGATCCCCCTTGTCTAAATAGTACTCATTGTCCACATCCCAACAATAAGATCAGGCCTACAGATAGAAGATGATTCGCCACGAAATTACAACATTAAACAGTGGCGAATCCTGGAATTCTAAATAGAAACCACCTCAGCCCCACCACGGTTGTGACTGAGGTACAGATTTTGTTATGTCTATCTACTTCTATATGGCCGGAAATGGCACTGTCAGACTTAAAATTCATGAAGAATGCTGTGTTTAAAGATTTGTCTTTTTGCTCGGACAGAGTTTGAGGCAAATGTCAATAAAAAAAAATGGATAACTCCAACGAATGTGTGAGATCATCATCATCGTTTGGTGGTACATTGATAAGCATGTGATTGATCAATCCACTTATTTTTTATTTTATTTTTTTTGAGAGCATTGACGGTCTAGCCCATCCGTGTGCCCTTATCATTATGTAAATGAGGCTTTAATTGGCGTTGGTCCTTTAATTTTCCCTCTAACTCTCTGTTCCTGTCTAATAATTAGTAACTTAACCAATACAAGGATGTTTAATCTTAACTCTGGCGCTACCTGCCTATACTTCATTAAGGCTTATAATCAATTGTAATACTACTCTAAATTTTTAATATTAATAATCAATAATAATAATTTATAGGGTCTTGTTTTTGGTCCGACCCAGAGCCTCACTGCTGTTCTTGGTCTTCTTCTTATTACCAAAACTTTAAAAGCGTCCAGCGTCGCTAGTTTTGAACGGACGTGCATAACATTTTGTACACGTAAACTAAAGGTGATTTTCAACAAACATTCATCGCCCTTTTTAAAGTTTGTCCCCAGAATTCTCCCTACACTTACAAAACAAAACTGGGGTTTCAACCTTTAAAAGCGTCCAGTGTCTCCAGTTTTGATGGGACGTGTATGCAATTTTGTACACATAAACTAGACGTTCATCGCCCTTTTTAAAGTTAGACCTCAGGGTTCCCCTACACCAATTTTTGTGTCATTAAATTTTTCAGCGCTCAGCAACTCAGCATCGCGGGATTCTTATTAACTATATTACCCTTATACGTTCCTTTTAATAATACTTTATACAGATTGCTTTGTTTCATGTTTAAAATATATTTTACAGTAGTTCTCTTTTCAATTTTGTTAAATTATTGCTGCTATATAATGTAATATTTGACCATGGAAAAGGTAGTTGTTATTTTAAAATCCATACGAAAATGTTATGTTAGTATAATTTGTATATTATTATTACCCACGTTTGAAATTGTTTTTATTTTAATGTACAATATATTATTTGATGAAATTATGAGAACTGGACTAGCTCTTACTTTTCACTATACACGTGTTGTATTGACATTGTACTGCTTATGTTTTGAAGTTATAAAATTTAGTCTCTACTATTTTTTTTTAAAGAATGTAATGTCGGGACGTGTTTAAAGTTTAAGTATTCATTTTAAATTAACAAACGAATACTTTTAGTAGACGAGGCTACAGTATTAGCCTTTTTTGTCCATAGTCATGGAGTGGTAACTCTAATAAATTACCGAGTGTGTTACGTTATACTTTCATGATAGGGAAATAAGGCCTTGATAACCATTAGACCTACCATACCCTACCCTACCCTGGGGGTGATGTACCTTTCCCAACCAAATTTATTACCTTATTTGATATATATAATTAGCATATATCTGTGCTAATTATTTGTCTGATATGGTAATGGTGAGGTACAAACGGTCCCCTTGATATAACATACCATTCATTATTAGGAATAAGATACCAGGAATAAATCCAGACAGTACTTGTCACGATACTCTTCGGATAAGTTGAATTCCTTGATGCGCCTTTACCTGGATGCTTTTCATGTAGAAAATAAGCAAAGGCCTAGTTACCACCGATTTTGTTGTTTTACTTCGAAGGGTTCCAGTTACGCGCTGTTCAGGCGGTAGAAGTTTATTATGCAGCCCTATTTAAAACTACAGAATCCTTTCTATGATACAAACTACCGAAACTATTTATTAAATGAAAGGAGGTTAGTTTTATACATGAGTATGTCTTTTATTCACTTTCATTGCCAAATTTTAAATACAGTAGCGACGTCGTCGTGGCTTCCTATGTTCAGATTGGCTAAAAGATATCTATATGGCTTATGTGTAATGGAGAAAAAAAAAACACGCGTCCGGCGATGTGGGAGATGGGGTAGTCCTAGAGGGAAAAATCCAGGAGAAAATGTCACATAAGGAAATGTCCGGGGGACAATACCGGGTGAAAATGTCTGGGGAAATCAGCCTGCTTCCGGTGAGCACTGAGCGCAATAAAAGGATTATCATTTATAAAATTCATCACTAAATAACCCAATGCAGGGCCTGGAACCCATGATATAATAGTTCTATACATTCCCAGTGCTCTCATGGACGGATTATCCAATTGTATTGCTCAGTGTGGAACTAATGTATATTTTCACTTCTGATAGATAGATTGATTGATTGTAAAAACGAGGCAGTATGGAAGAAGACATATTAGACGGTAACTTGACATCAATAATTATGTAAAAATAAATTCATTTAATAAAAAAAAGAAACCAAAAATACTAACATTGAAAAATTAATAAAGTAAAATTACAAATAATCATGAAAATGTATACTTATTATTGCATATTATTGTTCTTCATGATCAACGTACTATATTTTAAAAGTGCCTTTAATTCCTACAGAAACTATTGACTAAAACGCAATTCCTAATTCCTTTTCCAAAAAAAAAAGAGTAAATTATTAAATATACATTTCAGAACCTTAAATTTGATGAACAGTTAGCAGCATTTATCGAACTGTTATCAACTCTGACACACTAATCAGAGTTACTAATATGATACATAAAATAAAAATTAATATAGACAATAAAAAAAAATGTTGTTTGTGTTATAGGTTCATATGTATAAGCATTGAATATAACATCACTAATATAAATAGGCCTAATATTTTTTTTCTATGCAGTTAAATTATACTTAAACATATTATTTTTCAATTTTCTAATAGACACTGAAGATCAACCAAAGACGAAAACCCAAAAGAGAAGCATCAAACAGAAAAGACCAACTAAAAAAGTTAAGAAAAGAAGGTTGATTCAGCAATTAAACAAAGGTTTGTCTTATATTTATTTGTTGGTGTATAACTTTTCACTATAGTATTATTGCATGTTTTTTTAAATTTTTGTGGATGTAACTGGAGTCTACAATGGATTTTCCATATTCCATTTCCTGAGTCTCACCATGGGTTACAGGAAAGTAGTTGTTTAATCAATAAAACCAAATAAATAAATAAATTCATAAATAAATAAGTAAAATAATGAACGAACGAACGAATGAATAATAATAACAATAATAAATACATTCTATGCTTGTACAACAGAATATACGACTTTTGCTCATAGTTATAATGAGAAATGGAGTTTAAATAGCAAAAAATAAAAAATAAAAAAATAAAAAATATATATATAGTTGAAAAGTATAAAGTGACAAAATACTTATAGTACTAAACAAATTATGTAGTAAAAAAAAACCTATGAAATCCAAGTTCACAACTACCCCGACGTTAGTAAGGTACGACCTATTACTGCAATATTAGTAGCGAGCCACATCGAGACACAAAACCATTGCTCGAGTCAGACTGTACTAGCCAAACAACGCGGTCGGTTTATGAGTTGGCTTTGTCAGATGCAACCAAAAAATAAATAAATAACGTTCTAATTTTACTATATATATATTTATTGACCATAAAGTCCAACATAAAAAACTTCATACATAATAAATACGTTTTACATTTGAGATATTTCCATTGCCTTCATAACAATATGGGACATCAATTGTTGTGGAAGAACAGTTCCAAACAAGACTTCGTTAACATTATGGTAAGTATTTCTAATCTGAACCGTAACTTCCTTGGTAAGTTTACAATCAAATAGAATATGATGCTCATCTTGAAGACCTTCTTTACACTTACATATTCTTTTATCTCTGTCTATTCGGGACCATTTACCTGTCTCAACTTTTAGATAGTGAGAACTTAAAATAAAACGTGTTAAAACAACTCGTTCATTTTCTTGCATCCTTACGTGCTTTTATAAGTTCAGGATTAAACGCTTTATACTGATTAAATCGCGTTGTCGTTTTATCCACAATACAAGTTCTCAGGCGCACCATCTCGTCATGCAACGTACCTAAATCTGAGATTACCGCATTTATATGTCTTAACATGGGTGAATGCACCGATTGGCATAAACTTAGAGCGGTAATAAGTGCAGCATGAGGATTCGGATTATTAACAATATTACGCTTTACCATCGTTTTTGGACATCTCTCATTCGAAATGCACAGGTTGGCATGTCTGCCTCAATCAAACATAATTCATTGGGGGTTTGCATTCTTACTCCAAGAAGTTGTTTTACAACATTCATATACAAAGACAGTAGACATGAGTTTGCAAACCCATCTCCTAACCATGTTTCACTAGTGTACAATAACGACGACATTACTGCTGACTCAGCAATTCTATTTTTAAAATTTAATGGTAAGTTAGGATTTCTATTTACAAAAGTACCAAACTTAATAACAGAATTTTTCCTCTCTTTCAAGTGTTGATCGACAACCAACTTAATTGTTCCCTGACTAGTTATTGGGGATCCTAAATACATATATGATTCACAAGACTCAATTGTAATATTCTCAACCCTTATTGTACTTTTATCTTGTTTGTTTCCATAAATAACCAGTAATTTTGTTTTATCCTGATTAATCTCCATACCATAAGTTTGACAATATTCAATCACAATTTTTAGTTTATGAAAACATGAATTCCTCGTCGATGATATTAGAACTGTGTCGTCCATCATCATAAGTATGTGCAAATGATTAAGAAAGGAATCGGCTGGTGACGATCCTTTAACCATTACAATTAAACGATCAACGAAAATAACAAAAACCAAACATGAAATAGGCGAACCTTGTTTAACACCAATGCATGATAATATTAACGCATTAACTAACAGGAACGATGTAGGCCTACTACTATATAATTTACGCAAAATTCTAATCATTTTATATCCGCATCCTAGATCTTACAAAATCTTAAACAAACTACTCATTGGTTCTTTATCGTATGCCTTCCGAAAATCTATGAATAATAGAAACAATTTACACCGTGTTGTTTTCGCATAATCAATTAGTAAACGTAAGGTCATAATTTGTTCCAAACACCATTTGCCCTTTTGGGCCCCTGTTTGTTCATTCATAGGCTTATACCACAAACAAGTCTGTTTTTAAGCAAAATTTCAAAGAGTTTATTTCCTTCCTTGTAACTTTGTTAAACTTTTACGAAAGTTTCATTCAGATCAGTTGATTAGTTTTTGAAATATCTGGTCAGGGACGTTTTCCTTTGAATGGTCCTCATATCCACACCCTACTCCGGGTCGTCACTAAAATGTAATTACCTTATCCTTCGGTCATACCTAACACTCAGTGTAACTTCCATTTAGATATGTGCACGACCTTAGAACTTTGAATGACCTCAAATTTACACCCAAATTTAGATCGTCACCAACACTTAATGGTGTTATCCTTGTAACTTGGTTAAACATTCACGAAATATTAATTCAGATAAGTTGACTAGTTTTTGAAATATCTGGTGTAGAGTGTGGCTCTGGAATCCTTTTAATTGGTCCTTACATCCACACCCTACTCCGGACCGTCACTAAAATTTAATCATTTCTTAATTAGTTACCTAGCACTCCTACCTAGCAC
>NW_022682691.1:56739-85253 GCF_011630105.1 Anneissia japonica | reverse complement strand
CGGGAAATGAGCTTTCCCGACTTTGAGCTAGGTGTCTTTTAATGACTTAAGTCCTTCAAACTTCAAGGTTTTTGCTAGACTTGCCACAATTAAAAAAAAAACAATTAAACTTAGACTAGATGGAATACCATTACAAATACAACACCACAACTTTCCAGGAGGATGGCTCAGGCTTCTGGGGTCAGAAGTAGTAGTAGGCCTAGCCTAGTAGAGGCTTGGCTTATTTTAAAGTTCTTACTTACAGAGGCCTACCATTTTAACAATATTCTACCCTAAAGGCCTAAAATCTGTGTAGCAGCTAGCGGTGAGCAAGGTTCTGTAAGTATAGCCTACTACGGCTATCAGTCCATAGTCGTTCTCAGCAAGCCAGACCTATATACTAACTGTTTTAATTCAAGTACAGCAGGTAGGCAAAGGGAACTTGTTAGCCTGTCCTAGTAGGCTAGTCGAGACATCCGCATCTTCAATTTTGAAAATTTATCAAGATTAATTAATATGCATGAAGTAAGCCAATCACTTGATTTACATTTACAAAATCAGTCATGCATACGATATCCCACATCGAATTTGATGTGGGAAATCGTACGCATGAATCGTTTGCCCAGGCCCTAATCCGAAAATAATTCGGGAAAAAACCGATTAATTAGGTATGGCGCGCACTAAGTGCAATAAAGAGTGAGTAACCCAAAATTAGGGCCTGGAACCCAGCTAGGGTTTTGCATCTATTTTGACCTTTATGAAAAAGAAGAAAACCTTAAAACATTGAACTTAAAAGTCATTAAAAGACACTTCAGAAGTCGGGAAAGCTCATTTCCTGTCATTTAGAAATCAACATTTTCCCGGGGAGAACCCGAACCTTTCTGTCTTTGGGGTTCAATGATTCATGGAATCGTATTCAAGAGGGGAAAAACCTTGAATTTTTAAGAACTTAAGTCACTAAAAAACACCTCAGAAGTCGGGAAAGATCATTTCTTTCCATCTAGGAATCAACATTTTCCCGGGGAGAGCCCCCCCCCCCCAACCAATTTATTTTTGGGATTTGTCGATTCATGGAAAAAAGAATACGTATACAGCTACTTAATTTTGTGTATATGTATGTGTACAAACATAAAATAATGAGATAAATTTACCTGAGGTGAAAACCTTCAATTTTGAAGAACTTAAAAATTTAAAAAGACATTTCGCAAGTCGGGAAAGCTCATTTCCAGCCATATTGAAATCGAGATTTTCCTCGGGGTAACACGAACCCCTTTCTCTTTGGGGTCTATTGATTCATGGAATCGTTTTCAATAGGGGAAAACCTTCAATTGTGAAAAACTTAAGTCATTAAACATACCTCAGAATTCGGGAAAGCTCATTTTCTCCATTCAGAAATCAAACTTTTGCCGGGAAGGGGGACTCCCGGAAACCCTTTCTTTTTGGGATTTATCGATTTATGTAGTAAGAATAAGTATGCAATCACTCAATTTTTTTATGATACACACCTCAGAAGTCGGGAAAGCTCATTTCCTGCCATCTAGAAATCAAAATTTTTTCTGAGGGAGGAACCCGCACCCCCCTTTCTCTTTGAAGGTTTTCGATTCATCGTAAAAAGAACACGTATGCACAACCTAAGAGAAAGGTTACAGGACCCCTGATCCCCCAGATCCACCAATGTGAATTGCAAGAAAATCTAACCCGGTCGGGACTGGATAAACACTCTCTTTCTCCTCCCTTTCTTCCCTCTTTCATTTCTTGCATTTTTTTTCCCGATCTTATAAAAATCTCCATATATTTTCTGACAAAAAGTGGTGGAGGGGGACCGGACCGTCCGCCCCCCATGGTAAGAACTATCACCACCAACGCCTTTTCAACGTGCAAGACCTGCCAGTACATTATTTACAGCGTGTTATAATGGTGTAGTTTTCTAGCTGCTTGTAAAACAATCTAAATTCAAAAAAATTTCAGGAAAAGAAAAAGGCGTTTTAGAGTGCACATTATAACAAATCAAAATTAAAAGAAGAAACTGCTGCGCAGATGACATGAGACAGTGGTGATATTGTTCTAAACCAACGATGGACTAGCCCAGCAGATCAAGGCGTTGAGAAAACAAAACTCAAAACCAGTCAAAAGAGTGAATTCTGACATTGAAACAGAATTTACAATTCTCAAGTACAAGCAATACAAAACAGACAGTGGAAGCAGAAACATGTGAAAATTATAAATATAAATCTAGAGCACAATCCACTCTTCTGCTAGTTGCTTGGCACAGCACAAATTTTAATTTAGGGGTGGAGTTGTTTTATTTTGGTCGTGAAAAAAGGTGTCCAACAGGTTTTGAAAACAAAACTCTGTGAAGGCAATCAACTTAACCACTAAACTGCATCTCCAGTCACATTCATAGACCTATGTACCCTGAAACAATATATTTTATCACTTGATATTTATTTAAATAAAGTTTGGTGACACCAAACTGCATCCTCAAATAATGTCCTCTTCTGAACTCGTATTCGGAGTATTCCTGTTGTCTGAAATCCGCTATATTAGCAAAATTTTTCCTTTAAGATGTATTTTATTGGTATGAGCACAAACAATTGAGAACAAACATTTGGTCTTTTGATGCTACAGCACAACTGTGCCTAACGTTATTAAAACAATCAAACAATTTCAGTAAACCGTAATTTCAGTACGTTATGGTTTTAAAATACCTATGGAATGTCGGGTTCATAAAACTAGTTATGGTTTGAACACATTTGTTATTGTTATAAGTCTTACTATCATTAGTCTCATAAACTTAATCATTATTTCCAGGAATCTCTGATGATGATTACCGTGAACTGTTCCATGATATATCAGAATGGTATGATGGAATTGGGTCCATCAGCTTGCTAAAAGTTTTGTACAAAGACTATGTGACTGATGCAAATACGATACATAATGCTTCAACGATGCGTGACTTGCTGGAAAGCTTGCATGATTCCGGGAATCTGAGTCCAACAGATCTCAATATTCTGTATGACACCATAAATATAACTAAACAATTTGGCTTCAAACCGAAGAATGAGAATGTGTTGCTATTATTCCAAAAGGCTAGGAATTTTGAAATATCAAAATTCACATTACACAGGCAAAGACTTGTAAAACTTGGAATGACGTTGCTTCCAGAGAATGTAGCAACAATTGATGGCTTGTTTAACACACGAAGAAAGAAATATGAAGATAGTTGGCATTTAATAAAGGATCTGGAGCACAGAACGGTTATTTGTGAAGGAAACATGGAAACATTCATTAAAGAGTTGAATAAACTTCAACTTCATCTAGCTGTCAAAGCTCTTACAGAAGGTAAGAACATAATCCTATATCTATGCCGTAGTTATTTGTTGTTATAAAAACATGGAAGACAACACTTTACAGATTAAGCACACCCACATCAGAAACAAATAACTTGATGATAAGATTGCATAGCCTAAATACCAAGATATAATAACTGTTTGCTATACTTAGCTAGAATCGGCTTAATATTCCAACAAAACTTCTGTAAGTACAGATTATTACTAGACTTCAAGCTAGCGGCATAACGAAAACCCGCTGCAAGATCTAGAAATATAATATTTATCGTGGTCAGAACAAATTTGTATTTGCATGAATATGAAAGTAGGGAACACTTGTATTTGCATAATATGCAAATACGTAATACAATGAAGCAAACAATAAGAGCTGCAGCGCCCTCAACATCACACATCCAAATCGTCACCTTGTTATGAATGTAGGCTTATTTATTTGAATTTAAATGAAAAAAATAAAAATAAATAAATAACTAAACTAACATACTAGCCACCAGATAATAATATATTTGTGTTTGTAATATGTGATGACAGCTTATAAAGTGATACGCTTCGTACTAGCGTATCACCTATTGTTTTTCTTAAAATGTTCTTATTTGTTTATTCTTTCTTCATTGGCCGAGCGGTAAGGCAGAAGCGCCGCTAGCTACAGCCTTAACATCGGAGCTGGTTGCAACCGTTCCTCGCCCATGGTTCGGTCTTCTCGGGTAGGACTTAAAATGGAGGTCCAGTGTATACATCTGGCTCGTGTACACTTTAAAGAACCCACTGCTTCTTTCGAAAGAGTAGGGGTTACCCCGATTTTATGGTTAATTTCAGCCCCGGTCGTTGTGGAATGATGTGAAAATGTATCTACCAAGAAGCGCCTCCTTACGGCTGCTAGGTAGTCATGAACCACGCCCATACGCAATTCAGCACAATGACGCTGCAAGTTATGGGTTATTCTTCTACCTCTACCTCTACCTCTCATTTGTTTTTGTTTGCGGCTTTTCTTAAAAAAATGGTACAGCCCTATCCTTGTTACTTGGCCAGCATATAGATCTACATCTGAAGTTGTGCATGTGACATTTGGGTGACGTCACAGTCACGTTACTTCAATTAATTATATAAGAAATTATATGATTGATCATAAATTCCTTGCCAAATTTTTCAATGAAACTTGACACAAGTATACTTCATATCAAGAGTCAATTTTTTGTTTTAGTCAACGTCATTACGTGCACGTACGTGTGCGTTAAAATTTTAAATTGCTTAAAATACAATGAGTCTTCAGTGTAGAAGGCTCCTTCTGACACCATATTATTAAACTGGTTTTCCACTAGGTGAATTTATTTGCGCGAATCGAAAACGTCGGTTCATGTGCATGCGCGTTCACATTCCTATCGGAGTTTTTGCGAAGCGAAAAAATCCGCAACCAATCTGAGCTTTGATTCGCGCGAACAAATTCGCCTAGTGGAAAACCAGCTTTACTGGACACATTTTGAGCATTTTAAAATGTACTCGTCGTGCACGCATTTTCAGGCGCACAGCACGTACTGAAGCTACGTTTTTTACATATTTTGCGTTTACAAAATTCTTTTCCGCGTCTTTTTAGAGTAGGAACAATGCCGTAACTTACGAAGTTTTGTGCGCGTTTGTATGTCGACATACTGACACTGTATTAACATCAAAGATACTAGAAATACAAGATAGACCACTAACATTTCAAAAATGAGGCGGAAACAAAGATCTTATAAACACAATATAGCGTTCTCCGTGATTTCCGCGTGAAAATTCTGTAATAACGAAGTGTACGGCGCCCTCTTGCAAAACTGAAAACTTTTGAAATTTGACTGCTTTGACCACAGTGTACGCCGCGCGACCTTACGTTTACGCGTAACAATTAGAAGCGTCCGATTAACAATGCACCCTCTCCTTAGAACATAAGGAGCAAATTAACGTACTTGGTAACGAACTTTGGTGTAACGCGAACACCCTATCTCAGATCCATGGCAACGACCACGACGCCCTCTCCCAAAACTGATTATTTTTCTGTGCCAAATCGAAGCTTTAATTCTATTTGTTACGCATAAAATCGCGAAGAACGCCATCTTGTGTTTATAATATCTTTGGGCGGAAATTGGTCCAGACGTACGCGGCGCCCTTCAACGCAGGTTTTCTATACTTGGTCTAGACGTACAGGGCGCCCTTTGTTGATAGGTATAACCAGACGCACAGGGCGCCCTTCTTTTTTCACTAATGGAGGAAAACTTTATCACTAATCAGAGTCCGGTCATACGAATCTGCGCTTTTGTGTCTGTCATTTTATTGTTTTGATTTATTTATGCCTACGTGTTTTGTATATTATGGATAATGGCAACAATTTCAACCTCTGCAAAGGGAGGTTATGTGTTCACAGTTATGTAACGGTGGCAGAAGTTTTTTTTTTTTTTAGATCCAGCCGTACGTGGCACCCTATTGTTTGTATTCCCACTATGCATTTCGGTGGAACAGTTTTTTTTCTGTGGAGAACTCTATATTGTGTTCCTTTTATCTTTGATTAACATTATTTTCATGTCTTTTATATGTCTGGTTTGATTCTGATACCAACAGCCTCCTTCATGATCAATCACTCCAAAATTATCGAAATAACGATCATTAGATCACTATCGGATCTTGCTTATCACTTAATTCGTCTTCGGCGAATTTAAATCTAGTTACTATTATTAATAATTTTATTATGACGTGTATTCTCAAGCACTAGGCATTTTTAAGCAGTAGATTAAAAAAATATTCTGTTGACTTTATGTTGTGCATTTCAACATCATTATCATTTCATAGGCCCTTATATATCGTATAAGGTGATACATTATGTCAAATCATCTTCTGCTTTGTAGTAATATTATTTTAATTTTAATGTTTTTAATGTTATTAATAATACTATGTAATGATAAAGTTAATTGCTAAAAGTTGCTATTTAACTTGTGTGTAAACATTAACTGTTGTAAAGATATAGAAACAAATAACGTCACAGAATACACACAAACAACGTTCAAATCTTTGCTTAACCCTGTTGCTTGTTAAGTTAATAAATAAGGTATATGATACATGACTACACATTAAACCATTGAACCACTAGATAATTATTATATTTTAATTAAACCTTTAAAACTATTATGTTTACAATACATACAGAAACATCTAATTCAGTGCCTAACTCTATTACTTGTTAAGTTGTTAAACAAGAAAGATGATTTATAATTTACATCTTAAATCATCGAAAACTAGATAAGTATTATAAATAAGTATTACAGTATATGTAAATTAAACCTTCAAACCTATAATCTTCATAAAATATTTAACATTTAACATTTATTAATTTAATTTACAGGCATTCCAAGCTCATCTTCAAGCTCTTCTGGGCCCTGTAATAAAGGTAATACTTTATTCTTTCATTCCTTTGAGATTTGTTTGCTAGTTACATTTTACAATTTTAGCACATAATGATGATATTTAACATGCTGTATTAAAAATTTATAAATCTTTACTGTTGTAAAGATATAGAAACAAATCTCTAATTCTTTCCTAGAATTTGCATTCATAATATTTAGCTTAAAATATATGAAATTTCAACATTAAAGAAAAGTTAAATTTTCTCTATTTGATTATTTATAATTCAAAACAGTTTGATTGTTTCAAAATGGTCAGTTAAGATAGAAAATGTTAAATAAATCGTACCAATTTGTTACTGGTTGTTATTTTTTTTGTATTTCTCTCACTGTATTGTATAACAGTAACATATAACAGTGCATATAATATTATACCTATTTGATATTATCTTTATTATTGCAATTGCACAATCAATTATTATAACTCAATAGATTATTACTTTTGTTACTTCTACTCTATTTGAAGAAGATGTTATTTAAAAGCTGATTTAAATGTTATTTTACAGACAAGGTTATTAGAAATTATTTACTAAGAAATCAACAGATAGCCTGCAAAAATACTGCCCGGTTCACACCAGCAACTTGGAATACTAGATACTATGTAGACATTGCTCATATGTTCACTGATCTGGATCTACTGAAAGAAAATAAAAACCGAATGAAAGGAGATGCAAAGCAAACAACGTTGAAACAGGTTTTAGATCTTATCAAATCCACACCTGCATGTAAAGTTCTGATAGAAGGTGAGGGTGGTATTGGCAAATCAACCCTTCTCAGGTACGTAGCATACAACTGGGCCACAGAGGAATTGGATGAAACCTTAAAGGGTAAAATAGTGTTTCTTGTCAATATCAGAGATATTGAAGTAGGTGAAACTATATTGGATACTGTTTTGAAACAAGTGGACCTGGAGGATTTTCATCTTGAAACAGATCTTCCTCAAAATCCTAAAATAATTAAACGATTTATTCGAAATCACAGTGATATCGTATTGTTAATGGATGGATTAGATGAATTGAAAGATGGTTGTGAGAGTCCAATAAACATTTTCAAAAACCAAAAAATGTGTAAATCAAAAGTCATACTTACATCAAGATCTGAACACATAACTGAGTTCATTAAAGAGTGCAACATACACGTGAAAGTGAATGGATTTAATAAGGATAATATAAGAAAATACATTAATAAACACTTTACTTTCTTTGAAAAACCAGCATTGGGAGAATCCCTTATAAAGGAATTACAGTTTGATTCAGTCTATCAATATAAACATTTGGAAATATCATCAATGTGTAGAAATCCAATGCTGCTTCTATCAGTATGTATAATGTGGGAAGAAAATCAACACCTTCCAGTTGATAGAGCTGATCTCTTTAAAGAGATTTTTAGATGTATTTTGAATCAATTTATTGACAAACAAGGGGTTAATGAGAAAAAAATCTCATTATTTGAAAATACTCCAGAGAGGTTTGTCAATGCAATGATTCTGTTAGGAAAGTGTTTTTATAAAGGCTTAATAAAAAACCGACTTTCAATAAACAAAAGAAATTTGGAAGGAACAGATGAAATGGTTGATCTAGCAATTAAACTGGGATTTGTGTACGAAGACACCCCAAATCTGAAATCTGAATTTGAAGAGATATTTACAACTCCTCATAAATTGATTGTAGATTCATTGGTAGGATTCTATTTTTACAAAGTATGTCAGACCAAAGGGCTGAAAAACGAATGTTCCAAGGGTATGGAAAAGTTACTTAAGCCATTGGATGATAGAGAATGGCAGATGATAAGAAGAAGTACCTATTTTCACACGGCAAGAGTGTTTACTATTGGATTCCTAGGGGCTGATGCTGCATTTTTTTTAAATCATTGGATAACAAATGATGTCTCAACGTATCGTTCTTTAATAGAATATTTAAGATTGATAAAAGAAGAGAACATAGTTACTGTAGAAAAGTCACTTATAGATCACATGATCATAACAGATTTAGAAATAAAGGCAAATATTTATGGCATATGTAAATCACTAAGAAAATTTACCAATTATATAAATCCTGATGTACCGGTCAATCAAAACGAACATTTCATACAACTTCTGAGAAAAATTGATAATTGGCAATGTGGAAAATTTAAAGCTGCAATGACTTTCGCCAAAGCTGAAACGACAATGGAAATTGACATTGAATGTTTTTGTAATGAAATATCATCTGAAGAAAAAGGCAAAATGCTTGCACACATGCTGGTTGCTATGCCACATCAAGAATTGGTTTTGAAAACAATAAGTAGAATATGTGTTGATGAAGATATTAATTACCTCACAGCTGAATGTCAGAAACTAAATTTTAAATATGATATAACAAACTTTACATTGACTTACTCAAATACTGCTTCATATGCAGTGCATGTGTTAAGTAATTCACCGAAACTTGTTAGCCTGAAGTGCCCGAATTGTATTACAGGCACTATCACGAATGGTGTGGTCAGAGAGTGTTCTAGCAGAGGAGTCAAGTTGGAATTGGAGTACCTTACAATCAGTAGTAATAATTTTAGCAATATTGATGGTTCATCATTTGCATCCTTATTCATTACTCATACACTGCGTGTCCTTGAAATAACTAACTGCAGTTTATCAGGTGCTATTATGAATGACATGATTAGAGAGTGTTCTAGTAGGGAAATCAAGTTGGAATTATGGAACCTTTGTATCAGTTTCAATACTCTCAGCAACATTGATGAGTCTTTGTTTGCATCCTTATTGGTCATTGCACCTAAACTAAATACACTTGAAATAAATAACTGTAATATATCAGGTGTCATTATGAATAACATTATTAGAGAGTGCTTTATAAGAGGAATCAATTCGAAATTATATAAGCTTTGTATCAGTGACAATAATCTCAGCAAAATTGATGGGTCTTTATTTGCAACATTAATTGTTCTTACACCTAAACTGAATACACTTGAATTGAGTAATTGCGGACTATCAGGAGTTATTATGAATGACATGATTAGAGAGTGTTCTAGAAAAGAAGTCAAGTTAGAATTATTTAGGCTCTGTATCAGTCATAATAATCTCAGCAGCATTGAGGGGTCTTTATTTGCATCCTTATTTATTAATCCTAAACTGATTGAACTTAACATGAACAATTGCACTATATCAGGTGTTATTATGAACGATATGTTTAAAGACTGCTCTAGTAGAAAAGTCAAGCTGGAATTAGAGACGCTTAATATCGATGATAATAATCTCAGCAGCATTGAGGGGTCTTCATTTGCATCTTTATTTATTACTCCTAAACTGAAAGGACTTTGCATGAGCAATTGCAGTATATCAGGTGTTAGTATGAATGACATGATTAGAGAGTGTTCTAATAGAAGGTTCAAGTTGGAAGTAGAGAAGCTTCATATCAACGGTAATAATCTCAGCAGCATTGAAGGGTCTTTGTTTGCATCCTTATTTATTACCCCTAAACTGTATGACCTTGACATTAGTAATTGCAGTCTATCAGATGTTATAATGAATGATATGATTAAAGAGTGTCTTGGTGGAAGAGTCAAGCTAGTTATGTACTTGATATCAGTAATAATAATATATGTAACGTTGATGGTTCTTCATTTGCATCCTTATACATTACTCCTAAGCTGTATGACCTTACTATGATTAATTGCAATCTATCAGGAATTATTATTAATGATATGATTAGACAGTGTTCTAGGGAAAGAGTCATGATAGGATTAAAAGTGCTTGAAGTTACTCATAATAATCTTAGTACCATTGATGGTTTTTTATTTTCATCTGCATTCATTACTCCTAAACTGTGTGGACTTAGTATGAAATGTTGCCACCTATCAGGTGTTACTATGAATAATATGATTATAGACTGTTTGAGTAGAAGAGTCAAGTTGGAATTAAAGTCGCTTGTAATTAGTGGTAATAATCTCAGGAACATGAATGGTGTTTTATTTGCATCGTTATTTTTTACTTCTACACTGAAAGGTCTTGAAATTAATAATTGCAGTCTATCAGATGTTACTGTTAATGATATGTTTAGATGTTGTTCTAGTGTTGGAGTCAACATGGAATTAAAGCTAATTGAATGCAATATCAGTGATAATAATCTCAGTAACATTGATGGTTCATCATTTGCTTCCTTATTCATTACACCGGAACTAAAATGTTTATACCTGAGGAATTGCAGTCTACCAGATGGTTTTATTAATGATATGATCAGACAGTGTTCTAGTATAGGAGTAAAGATGGAATTAAAGCTTCTTGATATCAGTGATAATAATCTCAGTAACATTGACGATGATTTATTTGCATCCTTAATGTTCATTACGCCTAAACTGAGTCATCTTTACATGAGTAATTGCAGTCTATCAGGTGATATTATGAATGGTATAATCCAACATTGCTTTAGCAGAGGAGTAAATTTGGAATTAAGGATGCTTGATATCAGTGGCAATGATCTCAGTAATATGGATGTGCCTTTATTTGCAGCCTTCACTTGTAATCCTGACCTATCTGTTTGCTTGAATAATTGTAGAATACCAGGTAGCAGTAGATTATTCCAATTATATCCCTATTACCGTAATAACAGTGGTAATAATCTATACAACATTATTGAGCCTTTGTTTGTATGCGATCTACACTCTTACACTCCTGGTTTTTAATAAGCGACCAGCAGCACAACTGTTAAATCTGGCCCGTGTGGAAAAATATAATAAAAGCAATTTCGATTATTTATACAGCGCCTCTGATTACAGCAACTTACTTAGACATTAAAACATGTTAAGCAACTACCGCACTATCAACATTACATTATTTAAGTTCCTCGAAAGACTTGTTCATTGAGTAGACTCAAAATTAAGGTGTTTTTAAGTGTTTTTTATTTTTGCAGTTAATTGCATTATCTGTTGTATAAGGATTTATTCAACGTTTGAATGTTAGTTTTTTTTTTTTTTTTTTTTTTTTTTTTTTACAGTCAATCACTTATATGATACAGACCTAAGGCATACATAAAATACTAAAATACAGATGTATTAAGTTTACATAGAAAGGTTTATATAGACCATAATGCCAGTTGGAGCGACAAAACTCGCAAAGATAAAGAGAATCACTGGGAACTTTTACTTAAAACAACCACACCATTTGGACTCAATATTAGGAACGTTCTCCCAGTACACTAAATTAAACCAATGGCATTTCAATTTATTCAGGATAAATCATTTGGCTTATTTATTGAGGCTTGCCTATAAAGTTTAGTTCTGGCCTTCCTGTTTACTTGTTTAGGCTGTTTATTCTAATCTCACCCAGCCTATTGTTTCCAATCATGCTTGCATGAAATTCTCACTTTATACCATCTAGCTTGTTTCTACCCTCACTCACTCGCCACTGAGGAAGGACTAGTGTTGTCCGAAAGCTCTGGTTCTATTTCTGGCTGTTTACTTACGTTTACTGCACTGCATGATGCAGTTGTCCTCTTTACCCAACTATAGCGCATAAGGTGCTCGCGTTCGAGAAAGACTGCGGTACGACACAGTCTGCATCTACAATCTGTGGTAAGACAAAAGCATCCCGGGTTCGAACATTAGAGGGAATGAAAAGCTGTTCCAATCCATCTTCTCCATACTTTTCGGTGGGACAAACTCAGACACACAGATAGAAAATGTGTCCTATTTGGCACGGTAATGGTTCGCAAAGGTATCTTGTCACAAACATATGCCTTCATCAATGGCCCGGCAGCAGACCAGCCAGAAGCTTTCAAAATATGAGTGGAGGAGATGAACTTTGGGACCCCCCACCACAATTTAAGTAATCTGCATTGGACAGTTATAAAATCAAAATCGTTAGGCTGAAGATTCTTGGCAAATACTGCAATGCCATATGTGGCAGCCGGGACTATAACCGAAAGGAACAAGCGTTCCAAAGATTTCAGTGTCATACAGGCCAGTGGCATGTTTATAGCCATTCTCGAGCATGCCGCGATACCCTTTTTTAAGTGGTTAAGGTGACCATTAGCACCTTCCTTTGTCATCAATACAACAACAAGGTAAGTAAAACTAGTCACAAACTCAATCTGTGTACCCTCATATCGGATGATATCATCATGACATAGTCGCTCTCCTCTTCAGAATTTAACAATTTTGGATTTATCAGTGTAATAAATATGCGCAACAGTATACAAAGAGCTTATCTAGTGCAAACTGAAGAGAAGACACCTCATTAGCACATATCGCCAGATCGTCGGCGTATAACAAAGTGGTGCAATCGCGATTTGCCTCAATACTCGATGGCAAATCAAATGTGAATAAAATATACAATAGTGGCGAGAGACCTTCACCTTGTGCGAGACCTTTAGTCTGAGACACCCTCTCACTCAGCGCACTATTGGACATAACAGTAATTAACAATATATTATAACAGTAATTAACAATATATTGTAACGGTAAAATCAAAATGTCCTCATATTTCTTAAGTACATCAAAAGTCAGCCCATCAAGGCCCTCTGCTTTTTCTAACTTGCCATGTCTAATAGCAGCTATTATTTCATCAGTGGTGATGTCCCTATCAAGAAAATCATCAACTGCGGTCCCCTCCAAAGTAGGAAACGTAGGAGGGGTATTAGCATGAAACATCATTGAGAGATGCTCGAACCATATATCAGGGACACTTGTACAGCTGCGACTCCCGTGTTTTGCGATTTCCATAAACCCCAGAAGTCATCAACGCTAACTTCCACCTTTGCAATCTGGTCTGCAATCATTTTCTCATCAAAAAATGCATTTTTCTGACGTTTTAACAGTTGTAAATTGCGAACCAGTTCTGCGTGCTGTTTAGCTAATCCATCAGTAGGGTCTCGTTCGAATTTATGATAAGATTTTCGAACTTCATGTTTCAGTTCATAACATTCGATTCGTTACCATTAATCAATTCGCTCAAGATCGATCGGTCAAGTTTCCGGATCGCTTTTACTCGTTTATTAAAACTTCTAGGCAAGTTCCCAAACTCTACCTCGATAAGTTGATGCTTAGCTTCAAGTGATGGTTTGATGCATATTTGGTAACTATAGTCAGATATCGTTTCGATAAAAAAACATATCGATTACAGATGATCCTTGTTCAGAGATATAAGTTGGTGTATAAGGATTATTAATACAAGATAATCCTATGTCTTTCAGACGTTGCTGGAAGTCACTGCCTCGATTACCCTCATCGAGCCTACAATCAAAGTCGCCAACTATTAAAGTGGGGCTATCTGATGGTTTTAAAAATAAGGCTTCGGAGATCTCATCGAAAATGGTATCAACTGTAATTCCCTGCGGGAAATAGCATGACATCAAACAAATTGAAGATGTTTTTTATAAATATTAAATTCTCGCTTGCTATGATTAGCTTAGATCTCTATTTTTTCGGAATTCAGACCAATAGATATTCCCCCGTAGGGTCTTCCTCTCTCACCTTGTTTGGCAGTCCGATTATACCAAATTCTATCACTAGATATCTTTTCAGTTACCATCGCCGTACTCATCAAAAGTGTGTATTGACCAGTTGAGTCTGTTTTCCATTCCCTCAATATTACAGAACAGTATCCTACAAGACGGCCAAGTGTCTGAATCACTCCGAACGATCGGCATGTTATTATGAATGGTATGAATTCAGAGAGTGCATTAATAGAGAAATCAAGATTAGATGACTGTGGCTTTTATATTAGTATTAATCACTGATATAAAAGTAAACCTTCATTAAGAAGATCTTCATCTACTTATATCTCTGCTGGCGCTTCAAGCAGCTCTTTTTCAAGTTTAGTTTTAAGGAGAACAATTGCTTGCTAACAGTGCTAAACCAGGTCCTCTTAGGTTTTAATTTTTTCTGCACGCTTCTTTTAAAGCCTTTTGATTCTTTTGATAGTCACGTTAGATGTCCAATTCTCTTTAATCTTCTTTTTTTGGATGACTTTAATCTAGGTTCTGGACGACATACTTACTGCTGGCATGAAATATTCTTTCCTACACAAAGGATTGTGTAGCTAGACTCTTATTTTTTTCTTCTTTTTCAAGTTCCGTATTGATGTATCGGAGCGTTTAGAAGAGACACCGAAACCCCTAAATGTACAGTAACAGTCCCTTCTGCTGTCTAATAAATTTGCTGAATGAATTTCAATGCTTTTTTTTTCAAATGCTTCTTTTACGATGCGCAATAAAAGCATAGCAACACCACGGTGTGATTTTTCATGAAAATTTATTAAGTATGAGTATGAAACTGATCAGACTTACTGAACTTTAGTTATCGTGGTCAAACATTACTATTTTATATAAATTAGAAGTTTTCTTTAGGAATTATGATAGTATGTTGCGTACATTTTTTAGTTTAGTGAAAAATTATCTATGCATATTCACACATGTACTAAGAAACAATGTGTTCTGTCTTCTTAATACCATTATTGTGCAAAGTTTGAAACCAATCGGACTTACTAAACTTAGTTATCGTTGTAACAAACAAATGACCAACAACGACAACGACAGTGACAGTGACAACAACAAGGACAACACGAAGAACAGAGGCAAAAACAATAACATTAAAATTAAAATCCAGGTTTAACTCTTAGATTACTTTAAAAAAAATGTTCTAAAATTTATATTTTAATATCAATTCTGTAATTTGTAAATATGTATTTAATTGTATAAAATAATCTTCAGTTGCTATAATATATATTTTTAATTATCATGTATTTGTAATTTTAGTTTTTTCTCGTTTATAAAATGTTTATCTAGTTTGATGTTTAGGGACAATTACACGTAGATCGAGTAAGATTACAAAATTAAATGTATATGATACAGGTGAATTCCGTCCTGATCTTCCTCATGCTCTTTCATGAATATTGTTTCCTGCCCTCATTACTACACCCGAACTAGCCGATGCAATAAGTCATTTAACACAAGATAAAACAAAATTGAATAGTCATGTCTTTAGATAAACATACTTTAGATGATTCAACTTCAAGTTTATTTAAGTTATTAAGTTAGGTACAAAATAATTAAATTATGAGTATTTACTGTGTATAATTTCTTCTTATATCGAATAATTGTATGTATTTATTGCTGTTTAATTTTAATATCATTATTTTATATGTGTATGTATTACTATATGTGACCTGCTCTGGCAAAAGCCTCCGTTTGTTGGAAAATTCAAAATTGAGTTTTTGGTGTTTTTAAATTCTTCACTGAGTCTTCTTTAAAACAGTGTTTGTTTGATGGAAATTGGTTGAGTATTACCAGAGTTATAAATATTTATTTTATTTCATTGGATAACAGCTTCCAAAGATTCCAAAATCAATAGTTTATCATTAAGATGTGTATTTTTTAATTAATTTGAATACACATTTCAGTTAGATTTAGTGATTGATATTTATAAAAATTAATGTTCTTCAAAATTTTATAAAATCAAAAAACAAAAAAACTTGAACATTATATTTTAAAATTTGATATCTCGAACGTTTTGGGTGCTTGGGGGAAATAAAAAATTGCGACAAACGGAGGGCTTTGCCATAGCCAATCACATATGTTGGTATGGAATAATAATAATAAATTTAAAAAAATTATCAATATCAATCAATAATTTTAATGTTCTCTAAATTTGTAATTTTTAAAAAATATTTATAATAGTGTGCAATCCGAATGTTCGTGCATTTTTATAATTATATATATATATATATTCATATTTTTGTACTTAAATTAATGCTGTGAAAGCAGTGCATTTATTCATTAATTCTTTGTCTTCATCTTTCTGTATTTATTGCCACTACACTGAAGAGTTTTCTGTAAAATATTGTTGTCAACAAGTTTTCTAATGAATGATTTAATCAGAGAGAGTTGAGTCAAGTTAGAATTGCATTTATAATATATCATATATATATAATTATATATATATTTAATATCATAACTAATATTCATATTTGTAGTTGTATTTTGTGCTTGATAAATCTTGACATAATTGTTTCCACGAGTCATTTGTATTTTATTGCTACAAATGTTTCACATTTCATATTTTCCTTCTCTGTAAGCGTTAATATTGACGACACGATACCCAGCTTACTGTTAATGGAAATCTGAGCATATCGTCATTAAAAATGATTCGTTGTGACGGCCCAGATACCACCTAAAATTCTGAAAATAAGGGCAAAAAATCGGTCCTGTCTTTACCACTATTTTCGAAAAATCATTGGACACTGGCGTTATCCCGAACGACTGGTTGTGTTCGTACCTCTTCTGCAAGGTATAGTGCAGTCAATTTTACATCCGTATGCAGAAAGGTTCTATGCATACTGTGAAGTCAAACACAATGACACACCTCGACTCATTTAACATTATTATTTCACAAACAGCAGTGGTTCAGGAAGGTTCATTCATGTGAACTAACATAATTTCCACATAACAATTTTTTAAAATTAGATAATAAGAAACAGATATAATAATAATTTGTTTCCATATATGGCCTTTGAAAAAAGTGCCTAACCTACGTCTGGCACATTCTAGGTTGCCACACATATACAAATATACAATAATTATTACGATGTTTAAAGGAAACATCAAGTCATGCATACTTAGGAGTCAGCATGACAAAAGATTTAACATGGAACTTGCATGTAGATGCAATAAGGATCAATAAGGAGTGTCACACTCGCTGTAGATGATGTGTGATAATGCACGAATTATGAGAGAAACATTTGTACTATTCACAAGACAAACTGAAGATAAAGAAGCCAATATATAATGCAAAGGTTTTAACATATTTAATTAAATATCAGTCACTAACTAAAAGCTTAAAATACAATATTTCTAAAATAAAAGACATAAAGGATAATAGAGTCCCCTCAGACAGCGTCCAAACTTGTAGTGTATATCAAGGCGTAAATCCAGCTCAATATATGTTTGCGTTTACATTTCATAAGGACCTCACTCACAGTATAAATTCAGTACCATCTCAATTCCTGAACTCAGTTTAGCTTATGCACCATATTGTTTTATATCACAAAGGCCATTGGCTACGTCCTGGTCCCCAGTCAGTTGGGGACTTAAAAATGTAAAACCCAACTGGGCTTAATACCATGCAACTATAACCAGTACTATTTATAAATATAATTTTATTTTCATTACTAACTTATATTTACAGTTTCAAGTTTATTATATCACTATTCACTGTTTAATTCGTAGTTTCCTTTTTACAAAATAACACCAATCTTTTGTTAGCTAGTCTGGCTCTTCATGCTTCATAACTTTAACAAGCCTTACATCCTTTCTCCAAGAGGTGTACCATTCCATTTCCTAGAGTTTAATTCACCTCCTTGGTTAACACCTGGCACGGATTCAGAGTTTACCCTAACTATCGCACAGATGTAGTCCAGGGTGGACGGGGTGCATTATTTCTTCCCCATACGTTTAAATCAGAAATTATAGAGGACGCTATTTTATGTCCTTTAGGTAAAATGATAAACATTAATGTGCATGCTGACTTCTCCCTTGCGAAATAGTGTTCATTGGTGTATCGAATAAGCAGCAGTGTTTGTACGTGGATGAAAGCTGTAGGCCAACATCTCTAAAACAGGCCTTGGTAGTCAGGACAGTGTAAAAATTATTAGACTATTTGTAATAATATAAATATGACTAGACACATTTTACGTACATATGGTCTTGGAAAGCACAGTAATGTTGAATCTGGGTATTTGAGTATAGCTAGATATGACACGTGTTGTAGCAATGGTAGGCCTATTCCCCCTTTCTATACTAGTTCTGGAGTCAAGTACACGTTTCTTTTTCATTGTCACGCACGTAAAACAAATGCATTTCTTTTTCCAAGGTTCAACATACATATAGATATAACTATTCTAAAGATATAACCGTTTGAAAATGCTGGGAGACAATAATTTACGAGTACTTTAGACAAGTTATTAATTACAATGTTTGCACTTAATGATAGTATATTTTGATGTATTACTTTTGCATGGACTTATTGGCTGATCAATTGATCAGCTGTTGATTTGGACGCTTGTATCTCGATAACCATTGGTCAGAGAGACTTGATTTTGGTCTCAAATTGTTTACAATATGCATTTTCCTATTTGTTGTAATACAACTTTTTATATAAAAAAATGGCGGGAAATGTGCTTTTTGAAAGTTTTACCTTTTACCTTGTATTGTCATATCTCGGTAACTACTAGTCACAAGCCCCTTTCAGACAGAAAATACCGCAATAATACCCTAATCACGCCGACGTTATTGCCGGCGCAGACCGTTTCACACAGCTAGTTAAAATAAGGTAATAATACCGTATCCTCTCTGAAAAGGTTTTCGCGGAAAGGAGTATTTGATGTCTGTGGCGCTTGTGCTTGTTAACAAAGAGGGCGCAAGTTTTTGTTTGCTCCATTAATCCAATATGGCCGGGGATGAAGTCATAAAACTGCTGCTTTGCAAATGTTTTCTAATGCTTGCTATGTTTTCAATACATATAAATTGAGAAACAGAAGGTTTTTAATGCGTTTCGTTCAAGGGACGAAAGAATTTAGGAAGCGTTTAAGGCGAGGCCGGCTTGAATTTCGAGCAGCTAGGTGCATGCGATTTTCGCGTCTAAAGGCCGGTTGCCACTACTTGTCATGCAAAAGCGTCGAGCGTCACGCGGCATGCGAAGCGAATCGCGCAAAGTTCACAAGAGTTGACTTTCGGTAAAGAATGTCTCGCTTCCAATGATTCGCTTGCCTGTTCCCACTGCTGACCGCGCGCAAAAACTCGAAATGGCGAGTGGCAACAGAGAAGGGATTTTGTTATCGCATTGACAGACGGAGGAAAAGGGCTGTGAGACGAATCAGATAAAATCCTCAGGATTGTAGGAGCGGTTGGCGCACCGGTTGTGACTTGGACTCCCAACCTTGAGGTCGGGGGTTCGAAACTTTGGCTGTGCAAATCGCTTGTGTCCTTGGGCAAGGCACTTTATCTACGGTTGCCTCTCTACTTGTAAATGCATGAAGCGCTATATAAGAACGACATATTATAATTAACATTCCCAGAACTCTATCATGAATGAAAAGAGTGAATATAAACATACAGTAGTTTTTTTTTAGTATATTTATTCAAGGCCTAGAGCCAGGCCACCTAAGGGTAGATAGTAGGCCTAGCATACCCTACCCTACTGTAGGTCTCAGGTAGTAGCAGAGTATCAGAGGCCTAGGCTGGACAGGCCTAATACTGGTAGAAAGAGGAGATAACTCAACTCATCTCTGCAATTCCTTTTCCACGCATTGTCACATATTTTCTTTGCTCCTTTGTCACAGACCTAAACAAGGGTAGCATACTGTTCCACAGAGTTTGCATGAAACGGACTCGTCGGTCATCGCTCGCACATCTGTATCTGTACATTGTTTTGACAATGGTCGTGACTTTATTGTTGACCTTTGACATAAATTGAATCTAAGCCTTGCGATTGGTCCATCGGCCGCGAATTCGCTCGCGAATCCAAAAAATTTGGTCTTTGATCACCTCTTGTGAATAGACCTTTCCGGGCTGTCAATCAAACTTCCAAGTAACCAATCAGAACAAGGCATAAGCGCTGTTTACAAACACGTTTTCCACACAAACACGCACGAGGTACGAGTTTGTGCAGTGCGAGAAGCGACGTCGATGATATGACTATGCAGTACAAGAAAACCTTTACCATGAAGCCAAAAAAAGAGAAAAAAAATTGTCTAGGCCTACGGTGGAATATGGCTTGTGGAAGACGGCATGTCTTATATTTCAACAGGGTAAACAAGCATACAGCTCAACGGTAGGATTTCATTTATTTAAGTTAAGTGAGGCCTACAAAAATAATCGGGTCTCGTCTCGGGGTTGGCCTAGCCACAATGCCTAGGCCTACATTTTAAGATATTCGACCTCAGCAGCTGCATTCCGCGATGGATCGCGCCTGATCTCAGGACAGGGCCTGATATTAATTTTTCTAATAAATTGTGATCTATAAATAGATTGTCAGGAAAATATTCAACAGTAATGACAATGCAGACCTTCCCTAGGCAGCTTAGATTAGACCAATGACAGTAGGCCTTAAAATGTATTTATATCCTTAGCCCAGCTGCCTCTATTATGCAAGAGATATTTGTGTTTCGTACAAATCATTAATAAATACAATATACTTTTTTTCATAGCATTTTGTTATTGGAGAATGGTCAAACTATTGAATATCCTGACCCAGTAAATAAATGCAGATGGAACAGTACCAACCGTGCGTAGACGTTCCCTACCAGAAATAGAGAAACCAAAACAAAATATCACAGAATGTAAGTTAGGATAGTCATGAGTAGATTTTTCATATGATTAAAAAACGGTAACTGTAGGCCTACAGGGTTTGGTATACAGGAGTTGGTACTGAAGTTTGTTACCACTTGTATTGTAAACTTGAATATTATTAAGAAAAGTAAGTGAAGGGAATAATGTTGGCAGCATATGTGCAATATAAAAAAAAACAATTGTAAAATAAAGAGTAACAATTTTAATAGATTATGCATAACATTGAGAACATATTATTACAACTATTACTAAATTAATTATATAGCAATATATTTTAAATATAAAATTGTATTACTTTTTTTTATCAATCTTTTCTAGTTTTCATTTATAATGCTGTATGTATTATTAAAAGGTTGCTGATACATTAAATGTAAAAAAAATCATTTTATCCTCCATTTGAAAAACCTTTTTGCAAGATATGAAATATTTTTGATGCTATGGCCTTTCCAAATACAAAAAGGTGTACACAAGATGTGAATACTGTATGTATAATTCCTTATGTATATTCAGGGCTGCCAAGAGGGGAAACTGTAACAGGCGCAAGGGTTGGTATGGGCCCCCAGTTATGAGCGTGAAGCACGAGAAAGATTGTACGATTGATAGGGCCCTGTCAATCTGGAGGTGCCCATTAGGGGACCCATGCCATAATTGAGGGCCCATAATAGTAATTATTTTTGAAAAATATATGGGAAATGCTACCTGCAATTTTTATGGGCCCCTGGTAAACTAGGGCCATGGGGATCTTTTCCTCCTTCCCTCTCTTGGTGGCCCTGTGTAGATTCAAGCTATTTGTGTTGAATTTAAATAAAAGATGTATGTTACATGTATGCCGTTGCAAATTAAATCTGATCATTATGTTTCAATTACAGTATAAAAAAGCTTCTGTGTGTGTGGATTTTTTTTGTCATCATTATTTAATTTGTTTTAATATTATTATCTTTACTGAACATATTTATATACAAAGCCATGTTGATTGATGGATGGATTGGGCTAGTTAGTCCCCTTATATTTTAGTCTCAGATCAATGTACAGTAAATATGGCTCAATAGCAGTACAGTAGATAACTTTAGAAAAGAAATAATACTGTATGCACTAGTTTAATGCCTTTTTGTTTTGATTGTAATTCTGTTACATAACGTTTGTCAACCACCGCGTGCTGAATGGTACAACAATGTTACAATTTTAATGCAGCGTACGCAGTTTACAAAAAAAAACCAAAAAAACATTAGATTTATATAATTAATATGACTAGTTTTTCTGATTGTGTACATTTCTAAAATGTCCAGTGAGAAACATCGAATCTTATATAGCGATTTAATTTTCATATATATGGCCTGGATGGTATAAGAATTAGTCAAAATATCATTGACAGATTTAGATAGCCTCCTGACTAGGCCGGTGACGGTATCACTACCTGCTGTAGGTCTACCTAGGATACGCCTCCCTAGGCCTATTTGTACTCGACCCTGGGAGGGAGAAGCCAGATTGTGGACTTCAAGAACGGGAAGGCGTGAAATCCATGTTGAACCAGGTATTGCCTAAAATAATTAATATAAATGTAGTTTCCTAATTTTTAAGTCGAAACCTTCCTGTGACCTTACCCCGATTTGCAATAACAAGAAGAATCGATGAGATTTTATGCTGAAATCTCGATGTAAACCATGGAGATGAATAAGACTTCCGCATCAATCGCCAGTAATTTCCATCAAATTTTAGTGTCATTATTTTAATTATATGAATGTATACTTGCAAATAGTAATTTAAACCTCTTTTTAAGACACTTTCTGATACATTTTTATGATTTGGGAGAAACTTAAAACAGATATTGTCCGGAATACCTAACAACCACTCTGTGCCCGCGACCGCACAGCCAGCCATGTTTTCTTCTACAAAATGATGTTGTTTGTGGGACCTTAGCAACAATATCCAATGGGCGGAGCTTAGCGGAAAGGTCTATTCGCAGGTGAAGCCTCCACGACCACCGCGCGCACCGCGTCGAAGTTCGAATATTGGGCGTTCGCGTGTTCGACTACAAATTCGTTTGCATGTTCGCATTGGAAACGCCAGTCGCGTCTTCGATTCAGCCGCGCGCGCCACATTTCGACGCGCAATTCGCTTGATCGCCTTCAGTGAGAACCGGCCTTAAAAGAACCGTCAGCTAGCGATTTCATCGGCTTTGTTAGCTGCAGCAGCGGTTGATGGCTGCTCGTGTGACCGTCTGATTTGTTATGCCTCAGTGCGTAAGACGGCGATGAACCCTGTACCCTTTCACATGGAGTTGGGCAAAACTCGTTACGGTATTAATGCGGTATTATGACTAGGTCCCGAGGAGGTCTAACTGAAGCCGGCATTTAGGCGTATTTACCCTTTCACATAGAACGCCGGCGTTCGAGTAATACAGTATTAAAATCGTTTTGCAGGTCTGTCTGAAAGAAGTAACAGAGACTCACAATTGATTGCAAAGTCTTCAGGAGATTCATGTTTATTTTCGTCTTAATAAAAAACATCTTCAAATAGTGACCGGAAACGGTACATTCTGACCTTTGACCTATTGTAGGGTCATTCCATGTCAAATCAACAGGTTAAGAAAAAATTCCTGTATTACTGTCTCAGATTCAATTCCATAAAAATGATCCACTATATGCTAAACAAACAAAAAAAAATAGCCGTATAGGATATTATAGTTTCCAAAAAAAGGGCGTGGTTCTTCAAGATGTGCAAACGCAATTTACTTCAAATTTGGAAGCTTATAACTCGAAATTGGTAATAGCTATTAAATTTAAACTTGGTATTCTGACTTATTTTTCGCCATATTTTACGAATATGGCATTATAATAACAGTTATCCCTTCCCTTTTGAAGATATCTGCACTCAAAGTAGCCGCTATGTTTAACGATGCAATTTTCTTTTGTGATTTTCGAGATCCCCTGCGTCTACTTGAGTGAATATATACTTCTCATATTACAGATATATTATCTAAGTGTAGTTGTCTCTAGCCACATGCAAGCACAGGCTGATCAAATCAATTAAAATTGAATGGCATATATTCAAAGTTGGGACAAGATCTATAAAAGTGAAAAACGCCTATGTTTCTCAACAACGGATCGCCATGTGGACATTTAAAATCTTTTCTTAAATTTACCCCATTTAATCTGATATATTAGATCTACCTATATACCAAATTTCAGTTTTTGCTCGGATATTACATTTAATTAAAATGAAAAATTGTATCTTCATGACCTACATTACACAAGGAACATGATCCATCTAGATCATATTGCCATTTAGCAACTCTACTTTTAACAGGAAGAGTGTTTGAACGAGCTTTGAATTCCAGGTTTACCGCAAGAAAGTCTTGTTTGTCTAACATATATTTTCAGTAATTGTATCATATCACATACATATCTGTAATGTGATACAACTATTTCAAACGCAAGTTACAAATATTATTAGAGGTTAATGAATAATTAAAAGCAAGTTTTGGCCATCTTTTATTATCCATAGATAAGAGTCGTTCAACATAGTTGACTTTAAGGGAATCTTGTAGCGCGGATATCAATTGCCATCCAAGAACGCCATATAAGGCTTCTTTACATGTGGTACGTGGTGCCTTTAAAACTGTTCTTGCCATAAAAGTTTAAAGGTTTTTAATTCGTTTTGTATCGGAATGGCCACCACTGACCCACTGGCATAATTTATTGACGGGAGAGCGAGCGTCTTCCACAATATATTCCCATAAAATACTCTGTTGAAATCATCTTCTCCATCAATAACAGACTTATGTAACCTATAAGTCTGTTACCCTTCTGAAATACATAGATTTCTTGAAATAGTGGTTCCAAGATATGAGTATGTGTCTACTTCACTAATACACTTCTCACCAAGTTGCCATAATCTTTCTAAATTTACTCTTTTCCTTGTTATAAGGACATTGGATTTGTCAGGAATAAACTGAAGGTTATATTCCTGACTAAATGCATATGCTAAGTCGATCATATGTTGTAGCTTGTTCTCATTTTCTGCAAATAAAACTACATCATCTGCCCAGAACAGATAGCTTAACTGAACATTCTCAGAATGGTTGTCCATAAAAATCAAGCGGCTGTTTTAACACTAACCCAAATAGTGTTTACTGCATATGAAAGCTAATGAATTTCTGCACATTTTGATGTGAAACTTGCTGAGTGTTGTTTGACTGTGATGGTAATGTTAGTAAATATACGTAGGCCTAGGATTCGTTAATTTTTTATTTTATTCAGCAAGTAATTTGACTTTGAAAACACATACTCTGCTAATAGGCCTAGGCCCAATATACTATTTGTGATAGGCCTTGACAAAATATTCCTATCATTTATTCACTAAATGATAAATAAAATAAATGAAATAAAAGCATATATGTACAAAACAACTAATGCTGATTAATTGTTTTTAGATTTATATTTTCATAATCTCAATAGTTCAGGAATTATTGAGCAAATAATATACACTATCAAAAATAAGCATTACGGTGACCTTGTTAAATAATTAGCTGGAACAGGGGTTTAGAGGTAATGTTATCAGCTGGTGCTCTGATTGACTAAATAAGAAAAGAGCTGGCAGCGTAAGGGTTAATGCATCCCAAATCGTGTGATGTTATCTACGCCTATAAAGAATCAGGTAAGGGGACCTTCACATTAATAATATCAAATAGAATAAGCCATTAAAACCCCTGAATGCTGTAATCGGACTACCATCTGGGACATAGGACTTCTTGTCGGGCGAATCCTAGCACCACCCCTCCCACGACCACATATTAGATTTATATTTTTCACGATAATGCCTGAAATTGTTTAGAAAATGTATAGAAAAGTCTATGGAAATAGCTATAGAACCTCACTATAAAAAGTCTATTTAAAATCTATTACAACTATATTAAAAATCTATTAAAAATATATAAAAAAAACTATAAAAAATTTATAAAAACTCTATAAAAATATATTAAAACTATATTAAAAGACTTAAAAATCTAAAAAAATTATATAAAAAACTATGAAAATTTTATATAAAAAAACCTTTAAAAAACTATAGAAAATCTATAAACAATTTTATAAAAACCACTTATAAATCTATAAACATTTTATAGAAAAAACCTATAAAAATACATTAAATATGCGAATAGAAATTCTATACAATTACTGTATATAGAAAGTGTATATAAATTGGACGATTTTATATAGAAAATCTGTGTATTCTAAAAAAAAATGTGGGTGTTGTGTGTTTTTTGACTATTCAACTGCTCTTCAACTTTAACTGGCCCCCAATTCCAATTGGTTTGCAATGGTCTCAGTTCCAATTGGTAACAATGGCTTTAATCAACTTCTGCAGACTTACAAAATACACTATGAGTTCATATACAAACCATAATTTCTTTAATTTAAAACACCAACAAACATCATATGGTAGTGACATTACATTACTTCCCTAGGGTCTCATTTACTAGCATACCCCTTCATATATTATCGTTTTGCTAATGTCTTACTGCTAAACATACTGTACCCCAAGTTCAAGGCTATTCTACAGTTATTCGCTTTTACAGTCCGGTTTAAATAAGCATTTTTTTTCGTAATGTAGTCCTATTACAAGAGTTTAATATATAAAACAATATTCAAGAACCATTTGTGACAGTTACTGGTGTGCATAAACCAGCATTCTTTGTGATATTGCAGCAGCAACTGTCCATAACCATGCCTTTTCTTGTCCGATGGTACCAAGCTAAATTAGTAAGAATTATGCCGTTGAACAAATCTAGTTTGAAATACTAAATCACTGTGACTTGTACTAACATTTCTCGGAGTTTTACTCTTGCTGAAAGATATAACAAAACAAAATAGAGCGCATATTATAGAAACCGCTATTAAATGTATTACATCCCTTTATTATTGTATTAAAATATGAGTAATATACATATATGTAGCTAATGACAGACTAGCAGTTACTTCTTTTTTTAAAAAAAGAAAATTATTATTATTTTTTTTTTTAATTTTCAAAACAGCTTAGCCTACACTACAATTTCAATATCCCTTAAGGCCTATATAGGCCTAATATATACACATTAAATTTGATTAAACTCTATCGTGTAAACGACATCATCATGTATAGCATGTTGTTAATAATTAATAGTACAGGACAGTAAAAATAAAACGTCAACAAAACATTATATTCACCTTTAGTAAGTCAGGTAATTTTCTGGCCTTCACAGATACGTCTTCAAACAAACATTAATGCTTTCCTACTACAATGATTGAGTTGACTGGATTGAGTTTTCACTTACAGTAGTTACTAAGACTTGAGTATCCTGATATAAAATCACCATTTATGTTGTTAGTATAGGCCTTTTGATTACATTAACTTTCTCCAAATAATAACAATTATTTACACCCCCCCCCCCACTCGGATAACCGTAAACCGATTATTTTATTAAAGCATAGAATGTCAGGTAATTTTCTGTTCCTTCACAGATACGTCTTTAAACAAACATTATTGCTTTCCTACTACAAGATTGAGTAGACCGGATTGTGTTTTTACTTAATTACACTTGCAGTAGTAACTGAGACTTAAGTATCCTGAAATAAAATCACCATTTATGTTAGTATAGGCCTAGAGATTACATTAACTTTCTGCAAATAATGATACAATTCTTTACACCACCCCCTCCACGGTTAACCATAAACCAATTATTTTATTAAAGCATCATGGACATTAGTGAGGACACGGCCCAAATGCAATTTACCACTCTTCTTATGGCATGCTAGACTAAGGGGCAATTAATTTACAGCTTGGCTAGGCCAAAAAAAGGCCCAGGTTCTAGGCCTAGCCCTATATCCTCAATGGCCTAGAGAGAACAGAGAACCACAGTTCTGTCTGTCTCCGTACGGCGGCTAGGCTAGTACCGGTACAGCTACTGTAGGCCTTAGGCTAGGCCAGGCCTTTTCATTCAAGCCTTCATCTACCACTACTACTAGGACTAGGAGGAGGCTAGCGTGTCTGCTAGAGTAGTAAACTAACTAAATAATAAAACAAAACCAACTCTTACCACTTGATAGTGAATACAATACTGCTAAAATACTTCCAAGGAGTATGTTTATAACTGCCTAACATCATGAAAGTCCAGAGAGAAATTCAAAATACTACCGCTTCCGTTGGCTCTACATTGTGACAATTCAAATCAGCTGATGGTCACTTGATGAATTGACCAATCAGATTTGTGCAATTCGACACTAACATTAATTACATGGTTGGTAGGTGGGCTATCACAGTAAACAGGTAAGGCTGTTGATAACATTTTGCTGTCAACCCTAAAGCATTGTTGTTAAGTGAATAGGTGAGGGATAAGTTTAGTTACTACAGACCCGCTCTTCCCCCCCCCCCCATAAAGTTCCCATAAGGCTACC